>NC_133619.1:331405875-331450875 GCF_048593235.1 Sminthopsis crassicaudata | reverse complement strand
AGGTTCTCTGAAATCATCCTGTTAGTCATTTCTTTTTTTTTTATTAATTTTATAATTATAGCATAGGTAATTTTTTACATTATCCCTTGTACTCCCTTCTGTTCTGAATTTTTCCCTTCCTTCCCTCCACCCCCTCCCCTAGATGGCAGGCATTCCCATACGTATTAAATATCTTATAGTATATGCTTGGTACAATATATATGTGCAGAACCGAATTTTGTTGTTGTTGTTGCAAAGGAAGAATTGGATTCAGAAGATAAAAATAACCTAGGGAGAAAAACAAAAAAATGCTAACAGTTTACACTCATTTCCCAGTGTTTCTTCTCTGGGTGTAGCTGATTCTGTCCATTATTGATCAATTGGGATTGGATTAGCTCTTCTCTATGTTGAAGATATCCACTTCCATCAGAATACATCCTCATACAGTATTGTTGTTGAAGTGTACAGTGATCTTCTGGTTCTGCTCATTTCACTCAGCATCAGTTGATGTATGTCTCTCCAAGCTTCTCTGTATTCCTCCTGTTGGTCATTTCTTACAGAGCAATAATATTCCATAACCTTCATATACCATAATTTATTCAGCCATTCTCTAACTGATGGACATCCACTCAGTTTCCAGTTCTTTGACACTACAAAAAGGGCTTCTAGTCAAGCCAACTTTTTAAGAGAAATGTAATTGAGGTTGTAAGGGAGACTTTAGGGAAAGGTCTTGGATCGTATAATGAAAGACCCTATTTCCCCCTCCCCCAGGAAGAACAAAAGAACAACTCTAAGACATCCACATGTTCAGAGAGACAAAAGTAGCATGGTGAAATGGATAAATACTTGACCTATGTTGAGGAAGATAAGAGTTTAAATCCTGCCTCATACACTTAGCAGCAATGTGACTCTGAAAAAGTCACTTAATCTCTCCAAGTCTTAAGTCTCATCTATGAAATGAGTTGATGACCTCTAATTTCCTTTCCAGCTCTAAATGTAATGATTCTAGGATACTGTGAGACTCTTGCTGATCAAGAAGGATGACCCAAAGGAGTCAGCAACTG
The DNA here is from genome assembly GCF_048593235.1 of Sminthopsis crassicaudata. Classification (NCBI taxonomy): domain Eukaryota; kingdom Metazoa; phylum Chordata; class Mammalia; order Dasyuromorphia; family Dasyuridae; genus Sminthopsis; species Sminthopsis crassicaudata. The sequence goes on along the minus strand of NC_133619.1, from coordinate 331,449,832 downwards.
CCAAAGATGCAGGAGAGGAGAATCCTGTGGGGCTGCTGTTTTAGGAGTGAAAGAATCTGAGGAGTGGGAGAAAATGTACTATCTATAAGTGGATGAAGTATAAAATTTGGAATCTGGAGACTTAATAATAAAAATAACTAACTTTCTATAGCATTTACTATGTGCCATTCATTATGCTGTCTTTTACAACTATTATTTCATTTAATCCTTACAACAACTCTAGAAGTTAGATTATTATCCCTGAACTCTGAAATAAACAGACTTTAAGTGATTTACCCAGGATCATAGGTTACACAGCTAGTATCAGATCTTCCAGGCCTGATGCACTATCCACTGAACCACCTAGCTACCTTGAGTTCAAATCCAGCCTCACATACTTACTAGCTGTGTGTGAGTCAGGGCAAAGTGCATAAAATACTTTAGAAACGTGAGATATTGTTATTTCTATTTTAGCTAGTTAATCTTACTAAGTGGTTTATAAATTTACCTGTTTCTATATTCTGAAAGAGCAGAAATGTAATCAATATACTCCACATTTTGATGACTCAAAGCTCTAACCCTGAAAAGGAATAGGTGCTTAATTCATAATATAATGTCCCAGAGTAAGATCAGACTCAAATAAGGGCTGGAAAAAAGAGATCTTAAGCCCCAAAGAGACAAAATCTGTGTATTATGTAGCATAAGTGCATTGTTCCTTCCTCTAACTCTGTTGGCAAATTCCTTGTGTACCTGACCATGGGTATACAAGGTCACTACACAGCTCTTCCTTAATCACCCTTGGAACAACATTCACCTTTGGTTTTGGCACTTCCCTTGACATGCTATTTATGCTCCTGTTGGTACTTCCTTGTGTGTGTAGGCCTTTGACCTTGATTCTTATTGAATTACTTACTAGAAAATCTGAGGATTGGATTCTAGGCTCTGACAATTGAAATAATTAAAAAACAAGGAGAAAAGTTTATGTTTAAGAAATTTCCCATTTTAAAAAATACATTGTGTGCATGTACTTATATATACTAATTATAATTTTACTGAACTTTTTATATTTACCAACCATCATCTAATGAGCAATAATAATAATATATAAGAATTCTATTAGAGTAGATTATTCCTTTGCCATGCTACCTCATGAGACACATAAAGAGCCAAAATAGTCTATGGGCCCTCTTTTATTTCTGTCAAGACAATAGTAAAAAAGAAAGCAAAAGGTGGTAAGAATCACATAGTTTTAAGACTACCTATAAACATTAATTTAACTGTTGAATATCTAAACCTGAGATCCTTGCATAAGAGGATAGTCTCATGGAACAAGCCCAGAGTTGCCTCTTCTGGTTCTGCTAAATTATGCAGGTGCTTGGGAGCTTAGATCTTTCCATGTATGGTTTAGCACTGAAGGGATTATATTTTCAAATGATCAATTGGCTGCTGAGCCAAAAAGCTGATGACTCAGTGAATATTTTAAAGGATAAATGCCCACTCTCAGGGCTCTCTTCTGGCTCCAGATCCTGCTTAGTTGCTTCCCATGAAAGTTAGAGAAGAAGATGTTTGCTCTCTCCCCCATTTATGCTGCCATGTAGCCATGAGGAGCATATGGAACCTAAAGCACATGTTCTATCTAGTGAAATCAGAGCCTCGGATTTAGGTGACCTCTTTTGTGTTTCTTCTTTCTTGATCTTAGGTCAGTATGTATCTTGAAATATATACTGACCTAAGATCAAGGAAAAACATACTGATCTTGAGATAGGCGTGTACAGGCTTGGCAATAATCTTGTGAGTTGGAGATGTCCTATGGTCCTAGTTCTTTTATTTTGGGATATCTTTAAGGAGATGATAGGTAGATTCTTTCCATTTACATTTTGCCCTCTAGATCTTAGATATCAGGGCAGTTTTTCTTGATAATTTCTTGAAATATGATGTTTAGGTTCCCTCTCTCTCTCCTTCATTTTCTCTGTCTCTCTCTCCCTCTCCCTCTCTTTCTTTATCATAGCTTTCAAATAGTCCAAGAATTTTTCTTTTCTGGATCTCTTTTCCATATCAGTTATTTTTTCCAATAAGATATTTCAAATAAAAAATTATTTTGATTTGTTTTATTGTTTCTTGATGTTTCATAGAGTCAATAATTTCTAATTGTTCAATTCTGATTTTTAAGAAACTATTTTCTTCAGTAAATTTTTGTAGTTCTTTTTCCATTGGCTAATTATGCTTTTAAAAAGCATTCTCTTCAGTGAATTTTATGCCTCTTTTACCATTTTACCAGGTGCCATAGTTTTCTCTGAAATTTTCTTAAGCTAGAAAAATGTCTTACTCTGATCTCTTTTTGGTTCTGCCACTTCCAAACTTGATTTGAGACATTATTTTATAATTGTTTGGAGGGGAATATTGGGAGAGTTCAGCTAGATGACTGCCTCTACTCAGCCATGTTGACTCTGTCCTTGTAAGTGCTATTTGAAGAAGCAAACAAAGGAATTGAAGGAGCTGGTTTTATGCTCTCAAACATAACAAGACATAAATTTTTAAAGGGTTGCCTTGCATTGCACATGATAAATATAAACAAACAGACCACCATAAAGATAGTAGTAATAATAATAAAATAGCCAATATTACAAAATCCTTTATATGTATTAATTCATTTGATATATATATATATAGCTTATTAACTATCTGTTTCAGAAGATGAAGAGGCAAAAAATTTTACAAAGGACTTGATAGAATCTTTCAAGTCAAGTCACTGGTACTAAGTGATATCAATGCAAAGGTTGTCATATAGAAGAATGATGAAAATAGGCTTGAAATTATGGTTTAGGATCAAGAAAAGAGCAGTCAAACAAATGTTGGAGGGGATGTGGGAAAACTGGGACACTGATACATTATTGGTGGAACTGTGAACAGATCCAGCCATTCTGGAGAGCAATTTGGAACTAAGCTCAAAAAGTGATCAAACTGTGCATACCCTTTGATCCAGCAGTGCTACTACTGGTTGGGTAAACTATGGTATATGAATGTTATGGAATATTATTGTTCTGTAAGAAATGACCAGCAGGATGAATAGCGAGAGGTCTGGAGAGACTTACATGAACTGATGCTGAGTGAAATGAGCAGAATCAGGAGATAATTAAACACAGCAACAAGAAGATTATATGATGATCAGTTCTGATGGACATAGCTCTTTAGGACAATGAAATGATTGATGCCAGTTCCAATGATCTTGTCATGAAGAGAGCCATCCGCACCCAGAGTGAGGACTATGGGGACTGAGTGTGGAACACAACATAGCATTCTCACTCTTTTTGTTGTGTTGCATTTTGTTTTCTTACTCATTTTATTTTCTTCTTGATCTGCTTTTTCTTGTGCAGCAAGAGAACTGCATAAATATGTTTACACATATTGGATTTAACATATATTTTAACATGTATAACATATATTGGATTGCTTGCCATCTAAGAGAGGGAGTGAGAGGAAGGAGGGGAAAATCTGAAACACAAGGCTATGCAAAGGTCAATGTTGAAAAATTATCTGTGCATATGTTTCAAAAATAAAAAGCTTTAAAAATAAAAAGAGCAAAGATCTCAATTTTGTCAGCTGCAAAATGGGGATAATAATAGCATCTACTGTCCATAGTTTATGTGATAATAAAAGAGATATTTGTGAAGCATTTTGCATGCCTTAAAGCCCTATCTAGATGAGAGTAATTATTATTATCTTTTTCTTATATTTTATATTTGTTACAGTTAACAAATTCATTCCATTTAAAATGAATATGATTTTTGTAGTTTGATTTTAGCTTTAACGAATAATTTTAGAAGTTGCTATATTCTAGAAATGAAAATACTTCTCCAATATTCCTACTTCAAAATATTCATTTCATCTATGCATACTTTCTCCACTGATACAAATCACACTAAACTTGATCTTTGAGAGTTGTTATGGTAAATTAAAAATTAATTATCTCATTGTAGTCAACTTGGAAATGACTTCTCTAAGCCAATCTTTGGACTCATAGCTCTATATTTTTCACTTTGATAAAACTGCTAGCATTTGTGCTCTATCCACTAACCTTTGAAAAACAACAGCAGAAACAACAATAATAATCACAATAGCATTTATATAGTGCTGTAAGGGGCAAAATGTCCTCTATAGATATTTTATTTAACAGCTAATAATGTTAATATTTATATAGCACTTACTATATACCAGGAACTGTACTAAGAACTTTACAATTAATATCACATTTGATTTTCACAACAATCCTAGGAGATAAGGGGTTATTACTATTTTATAGTAGAGGAAACTGAGGCAAACACAAGTTAAGTGATTTGTCCATGCTTAAAGCAGCTAGTAAGTGTCTGAACTTAACTCTTCTTAAGTTCTTGCCCAGAGTGCCATTCTATATATTTCCCAACAGCCAACAAAGCTTTTGTTTTGATCCTCACACAGCAACCTTGTAAGATAAGTGCTGTTATCATCACTATTCTATGGACAGAGAAATTGAGGCTATGAGAGGTTAAGTGACCTTGTTCAGTCTCTAACAATTACTCAGACAAGATCTGAACTCAGGTCTTTTTGACTTCAGGTTCAGCGCTCCATACATTATTCCACTCAATAATATAGTATAAGCATTGGGCTTCTATTTCATGATGAGATAGAGCAGAGCTAAGAGTGGAGAATTAGAGATTGAAGAGGCATTCAGCTTTCTCTTAAATGTCTATCTTAAAGCATATATTAATTTCTTTTAGAAAACCTTACAAATAAGATAAATAAAATTAGATAATTTTCCATTAAAAAGATGTAATAGTCTAATATCATTTTAATGGCATAAAGGAGAACAGAAATTATTCTGTTGGGGGAAAGAAGTGCTGAGGTCAGTGCACATTAAGGGTTTTTAAGTTTTGCTCCCAAAGTGATTGTCTTAGATTAAGGCTAAACTAAGGGTTGGTGAGAGGGCTGAAAGGACTCTCCTTAATAAGTTTCTACTGACTCTGGTCAGTAGAACTCTTGGAGTACCCAAAATGGTGATCAGAGATACAATAGAAGTTAGTTTGCTTTGTTTTGTTTTGTTTTATTATTTTTTGCAAGGCACTTAAGGGTTAAGTGACTTTCCTAGGGTCACACAGCCAGTAAGTATTGAGTGTCTGATGTCTGATTTGAATTCAGGTCCTCCTGGTTTCAGGATCGGTGATGATCTATCCACTGTTCCATCTATCTGTTCCTGTGTGTTTTGTTTTGTTTTTGGAATGATAGAAGCTAAAAGGAATTTTTAACTTACAACTCAAATAAAAGTTTAGACTGAGGTAATTTAAGACAAGAGAGAAGAACTTAGTTTGAAGGACAAAGGAATTCTCTGGCTGGTTAGATGACTGGGTTCATGCATTTAATAGTTTAGAAAAACTAGGGGACAGAAATGACACTGAGGCTATGAACTAAAAGAATAGAGATCCTATCAACTGTAGCAGCAATTGAAGGGAGTTTCCCATAGAAGGCAGCAGAGAACACCCCAACAGAGATGCCTGTGGAAGACAGCCCGGAGAGAGAAGAGCTAAAGAACAATCTGATAACATGGTTCATAGGATCAAAGATGTAGAGCTAGAAAGAATCTGAAAGGGTATTTTACAAATAAAGAAACTAAAGCTAAAGGAAGGGAAGTCAAGAGACTTTAAGTAAGATCTCTATCTCCTGAGACATTGTTTTTTCCTCTTGTATCCCTTTATATTCTCTTTCTCCAGGATATATTCTAGGGGACATAGGACATAGGCTACTTGGAAACAAGTAGCAGAGCACCAGCCTTTTCTAAAGACTCCTGTGGGGTTGCTGCCTTAGGAGCATGAGTTGCTCTGATTACTATTATTCTACAAGCATCTCTGTTTTCTATGTGTGTGTCCCTCCATGTGTGCTTCTTATGTTCCCTGAAAATGCCCCCCTTATACTGATGATGTGGTAATTTATAGAATAGCATGCTGATAGTATGCTTCCTGCTTGAATGTTGAAGCCAAAGTTATTCCAAGTTGCTTTAGGAACTAAGACTTTGTGGGCCTTCTTTCCTCACAGTCTGTAATGAGTTTATTTTTTTGAGGCATAGTAACATATTATAGCACCCAAGACCCTCTCACATGAGAGTCCCTTCTATCAATCCAGCAATCACTCATAATTTTCTAGACATCCAGTACCATAGGGGTTAAAAATACAAATACAGAAAGAGAAACAATTCCAGCTCTCTATGAAATCATGTTCTATTGGGGCTTGAGGCATATGCTTGGCAAACATCCACTCAAAACCATTGTTCATAAGTCCCCATTAAAGTGCTTCTTTTGCTAAACAGAAAATACATACTCAGATCCATGCTCTCGTCAGTTTGGTTATTCCCTTTCATGATGCAGATTCTAACTCACAACATCTGATCACCCTTTGTGATTCTTGTCTTTCTCTTTCCGTAATTTTTTCACAGGAAATCCTCTTCATGTGTTGGAAGTTTTCTTTTCTTTTCTTTTATCATGATGATCTTTACAGAGTGCTCTGTCCTCTGTCTATCTATTATCTCTCACTTTCAACATATGACTAGATATGATTGCAGCATATAATCACAGCAGTGATCTTTGAAAAATCATAGAGAACTGAAGAAATGTTGCAAGTGTGGAGATGAAAAAAAATGTAATCTTGATTTTCAAAAAGATAAATACAGTAAAAATTTCCACACTATTAGCTAATGAGTTGTACTTTGATTCTTCAAAAAACTCCAAAAAAATATTTCTGAAGGTATGTTTTGTCAGTATTTAGAAATGGATGAAGTCATTGCCAAAAGCCAGCATGGATTCATCAGGAGCAGGTTAAGGAAGACTAATGTCATTTCCCTTTTTGACAGGACCAGTCTCATAATGACTAGTAGATAAGGTATGGATATAAATATAACATTTGAATTTCTGCAAAGCCTCTAGCAAAGTCTGTCATGCTGTTTTTAAGGACAAAAGAGAAAGATGTGTTTTAGATAGGTGGTGTTGGAACTGATTGAGTGACTAGACCCAAAGAGTAGCAATTAATAAATGCTGATGTTAATTTGGAGGCAGTTCTCTAGTAAAATGTAAGAAGGATCCGTGCTTCGTTTCATATCATTTAACATTTCTCAGTGACGTGGGAGAAAGTATAAACAGCATGCATAAACAGCATGCATATGGAATTTATAAAGGACATGAAGTCAAGAGCAACTACCTTGTTGAATAAGAATCAGGGTCAAAAAGATTATAAGAGACTGGAACAATGGGTCAATCTAGTATGCAGAAGTTAAGCAAGACAAGTAAGATGATAGAGACAAAAGTAAAATCTTATGTTTCAGCTAGAGAAAGACCAACTATATAAGGATGGCATAGGGAAAATATAACCCTAGACATAAACTAGGAAGCATGACTTGGGAGTATAAAAAAAAAAAAAAAGCAAACATGATCTTACCTTGAATTAAAGAGAAGAACACTGTTCAGAACAAAGGAATGGATTGTCTCAGTGTATTATGTCTTGGCCACAGTTAGTGTCACTTTTTATGAAATATATTGGCAAGCTGAAAAGAGTCCAGAGGAAGGCAACCAATTTGATGTAAGGACCAGGAACATTTGAAGGGACCAGGAATGGTTAACCTGAAGAAAAGAGTTAGTAGGTACATGGTATAAGTATTAGAAAGATTGTTATTGAAAAAGGGATTCTTTATGACATTTTTGGCTCCAGAGGGCAGAGTTAAGAGTCACTGGCAGAAGTTGCAGAGATGCAAATTTCAGCATAATGTAAAGAAAAACAGTCCCCAAATTAACTGTACGAAAATGTAATGGGCTGCCTTAGGAAGGAATCAGTTCTGCTGCATCTGAGATCTTTAAACAGAGATTGTGATATTGTAACAGAGATTCCTGTTTGTCAGAATTTGGATTAGATAAGCCCCGAACTTCCTTCCAGTACTAAGAAGTTGTGTTTTGAGGGAAATTCTTCATCTCCAATATCCAAAAATCTTCTGAAATTCTATTCTCTGATTGCAAATTACTTCTTCTTTTCTCATTCATTCCAAATCCACTCTTTACTTTACCTCACTCTTTAGCCTACCTTCAATTGACAGAATCTGAAACATTCTACTATAGATTTTCTTTTTTGACATTTTCATACTTTTTGGATTTAAAAAAAAATTCAATTAGTTCCAGATTCATTCATTGGATAATCCTTTCAACTAACTTGTATCTTCCGATATTCTTCACCAGGGTAGCACAAGAGCCAGTGTAATATCCTTTTCTGGCCTGAACAGAATAAAATATTATTATACCTTAAGAAAGGAGAAATCCAGAGAAATGAGAAAAGGCATAAGTAAACTAGCACATTGTAAAGTGAGCAGAACTAGAAAACAGCATGTACAATGATTATAATAATTTAAATTAAAATTGAATGTTGTGAGATTATAAGGACCAAACGGCTCCAGAAGATATGACACAAGGAGATATAATACCCTTCTTTCACTGAAGAGGTGAAAGAGTATAGATATGGAATGTTGCACATGTTGTCAATGTGTTGGTTGATTTTGATGAACAGCTTTTAAAAATGGGAGGAGAGTAGGAAGCAATATTTTTGAAACAAATGTTCTAAAATAAAAAAGACATCAATAAAAAGAAATAAATAATGCTCAATTGAATGATAAGTATATTGTGTCTATCCCATTTCCCTGATCTACCAGTCTAGTTACATTGTTAAAAAAAAAAAGTAAATGAGGTCAGTCTGTCATGATTTATTCTTGAATAGATGATGCTGATTTTTAGTGATCACTGCTCTTTCTCAATTTTCAGAAAACATTCTCTCATTATCATCTTCAAGTTCTGCCTTTTCTGGGACCTCATCCTGGAATTCTTCATCACTCTCTACTGCAATTAAATTTGTTTTTCATTTCTACTATTTCCTTTAAATCTACAAAGAAAATAAAGAATTAATTAAAGGAATTAATTTTTAAAAAGAAATGAAAATAAGAAAAGAAAAAAAAAGAAACAAACCAATTCAAAATCTCCATTTTCCCCCTCCTTTCTCCCACTCCCTCCCTCAAATGGCAGGTAGTCCAATACTTGTTAAATATGTTATATATACTTGTCCATACAGTTATTTTGCTGTACAAAAAGAATCGGACTTTGAAATAGTGCACAATTAGCCTGTGAAGGAAATCAGAAATGCAGGCGGACAAAAATAGAGGGATTGGGAATTCTATGTAGTGGTTCATAGTCATCTCCCAGTGTTCTTTCACTGGATGTAGCTGGTTCAGTTCATTACTGCTCTATTGGAACTGATTTGGTTCATCTCATTGTTGGAGAGGGCCACGTCCATCAGAATTGATCATCATATAGTGTTGTTGTTGAAGTATGTAAAGATCTTCTGGTCCTGCTCATTTCACTCAACATCAGTTCATGTAAGTCTTTCCAGGCCTTTCTGAAATCAGCCTGGTGGTCATTTCTTACAGAACAATAATATTCCATAACATTCATATATCACAATTTATTCAGCCATTCTCCAATTCATGGTCATCCAGTCAGTTTCCAGTCTCTGGCCACTACAAAGAGAGCTGCCACAAACATTCTTGCACATTCAGGTCCGTTTCCCTCCTTTAAAAATCTCTTTGGGAGATAACCCCAATAGTAACACTGCCAGATCAAAGAGTATGAACTTTTTGAGCATAGTTCCAAATCATTCTCCAGAATGGCTGGATGTATTCACAATTCCACCAACAATGTATCAATGTCCCAGTTTTCCCACATCCCCTCCAACATTCCGCATTATCTTTCCCTGCCATTCTAGCCAATCTGACAGGTGTTCCATCTTGTTTTTAAGGACCCATCCCCAACATGGTACCATTTTTTTTTTGCTGAGGCAATTGGGGTTTAAGTGACTTACCCAGGGTCACACAACTAGGAAGTATTAAGTGTCTGAGGCTGGATTTGAACTCAGGTCCTTCTGACTTCAGGGCAGGTGCTCTATCCACTGTGCTCTCTAACTATCCCATGGTACCACTTTCCTTTCTAACCTGTCATATGTCATATACAACCCACTACATACTCTGCATTCTATCCTAACTGCACAACTCCCCTCATTTTGAACACTCATATTCTTCCTGGATCCATAAATGCTCAAGTTATTGCCTATGTTCAGAAAGCCTTCCCTCCTCATCTTTAACTTTGATTCCTATTTTTAAAGCCAAATTTTATGAATACTTTTTTTTTATTTTTCTGAGTGTAAATAGTCTTTTTACTTAGACATTTCATAGAACTTTGTTTTTCATTCTAATGCAATTACCATGTAACTTTGGGTATAATTGTTTGTATTAGCATCTTACCACTCTATGCAACTGTATGTTGCATAGAATGAAGGTAGGAGCTGTGTGTTATTCAATTTGTGTAGCTCTCCCAACATCCAGCATAATCCTCTGCACAGCAGAGATGCTTAGTAAATGTTTGCTGATGGTTTGATTGAAGTCTTTCTTCCTTCCTATTCTCAAACAAAATCTCTTCTTCGAGTAATCAATCAATAAACATTTGTTCAGGACCTACTGTGTGCCAGGCATTGTACTAAAAAGTTGATACCACTCTCAGGCACTCAGAACACCCAATTTTTCATTATAGCATTTGAGCATGTCATTTTCCTCTCAGAAGCTTATTTGATCTTGTCACAGACTCTTTCCTGACACAAAGGGTTAAATACATTTGAGGAGGCTTCCCACCTTTCTGGTTTATTACCTTTTACCTTAACAATCTGGGAATCACCAGCTTCTCCACTTTAGAACACAAGCTTGCAAGGCTTAAATAATAAGCAGATTTGTTTAAAAAGTAAGGGAAATCATTAGGAATTTTCTATGGACCGAGTCCACAAAAATAAAAGAGAATGCCCAGAAATGAGCAACTCTTCTCCCCAGAAACACATAAAGTCTCAGTCACCTTTAGTACAGTCTTTCAAAAAAATTATTTTATTTGAAAAAATAGAGTAAGGAAAAAAGAAAAGGAATACAAAACTAAAGAGAACACTGTCATATGCCCAGCAGAACATCAGGGAAGATTCAAAATATATAACAACAAATTACTAGATTAAGAAAGTATATATACATATATATTTATGTATATTAGTAGAAGAAATTATATTCATGAATGTCCATTTTTTCTTTACTTTCTTGAAAACTGTTCTTTGGTTCTCTGTTGAATATTTTGTTTTGCTTTATTCTTTTTCCCTCATTCATCACCACTCTACCCCCAAGCAAGCTACAATTAAATATAAAGATATATTTATGTATACATATGTACATATATACATACACACATGTCTTTCCTATCCCTGATGATTCTTTAATTAAATTCTGCTCCATAACTTGCCTTATTACTTAACCTTCCCCCACTCAAGGATCCTTCCCTTGTTTTCTTTCCTCACCTTTCCTTTATCATCTGCCCATTCTTCTCTTCTTATTTCTTTATAGATTTTGGAGGGTCTATACCCTTCATGGAATATATGTAGTGTTGTCTAGGAAATCCATTCCCAATGTGAGAAGGTTTTCAGAACTATGAGCCCTCCTTCTCCATCTAATACCTCTGTGTCTATTCTTTATCTGCTTCTCATTTGTATAACATGATTACTATTTTTGCTTTAACTCTGCTAATCTCTGTTTTGAGCTACCTTATTGTTGATGTGAATCTTAAGCATATGATATATATTTCCCTTGTAAAAAGCATAAACAATTTTTCTATGTTTAAACAATGTGTCCATGTTGAGTTCCTTAAAATTGATCTTTGATGCTTGGCTTCTTCATGTTAAGTTTTCTGTTAAATTTGGGTTTGGTTGATAAAAAGTCCTGAAAATCTGCAAGTTCGTTGAAGGTCTATTTCTTTTCTCATTTAAAATTATAGATAATTTTGCTGGATACAATTTTTTGGTTGCAGGACTAATTCTTTTGATTGTTAGTAGATATGATTCTAGGACCTGTAACTCCAGCATATTTAAATTGTTTTTTCTTGTTTCTTTCAAAATTTTGTCTTTGATCTGGCAGTTTTGAAATTTGGCAATAATATTCCTGTGTATTTTCCAATAAAGATCTCTTTGAGGTGGTGATTGGTGGATTTTTTCCTATTTCTACCTTCACCTTATGTTCTATAACTCTAGGACAATTTTCTTGGATTATTTCCTGCATTATTGTCAAGGTTCTCTTTTTGGTCACATCTTTCAGGTAGTCCAATTATTCTTATATTTTCTTTTTTTTTTTTTTGATCTGTTCTCCAGATCTGTTGTTTCTTTTATATTTCACATTCTGTTCTATTTTTTATTCTTTATAATCTGTTTTGTTATTTCTTGGTCTCTCATAGCTTTCCCGGCATCCCTTTGCCCAATTCTATTTTTCAAAGAATTATTTTCATCTTTGAGAGTGTACTATTTTTAGCTGGTTAACTCTTTTTTCATAATATTCTTTTGTGGATGATTTTTTACTATTTATTTATTTTAGTTTTTTCTTAATGTCTTTTATCTGATTTTTAAATTCTTTTTTAAGTTCTTCTATAAATTCTCTCTTGGCAGGGAGCCATTTTACACTACTCTTTGGGGTAAAAGCTTTTTTTTTTTCTTTTACTAAAGTGTTTTCCTCTGAAGATGAGCCCTGGTGTTCCCTGTTTCCTTTTTTGTCTTTGTGTCCTCAATTTATTGCACAAAATGATGCGTTTGATTAATTGTGATAGGATTGCTAATAACTTTATGTATATCTCACTTTAAAAGCTTTAAAAATTTTTATCTTTTTCCTTTTTTTTTCTTATTCTCCTCTTCCCCCACCCCAGTACCCTAAAAATGGTTATCATTAGACACAAATATGTATGAAAATGTAAAACCACTCTGTGCCTACTTCTAGTTATCAGTCCTTTCTTTGGATGCATATAGTGTCTTCCTTCATTTATCCTTTATAGTTAATTTGGGTATTTTTAATAGTCAGAAATAACTTAGTCACTCAAAGTTGTTCTTAAAACAATGTTTTTGTTACTTTGTACAACATTTTATTGGTTCTATTCATTTCGTTCTTTGTTATTTTGTGCAACTCTATGTTTTTCTAAGATCATTAAGCTCATCATTTTTTACATAATAATTTTATTATATATTTAAAAGGAACAGCAAATTGTTCATAATAGATTTTCAGTTTTTTGTACAATCCTCTTTTCCCCCATTCTACTGATATAGAAGTGCTTGTTTTATTAAGAAATAATAATATGTGCAAAATAGAATAAGTAAAAAATTTTAAAAGAATTTTATTAAAAGCATAAATGACTGGACATATATATATATAGGCTATTTTTAGTTATCTATGTTTGATGTACACAGTATTATGCAAGAATTTTTGATTAAATTATTGGTAGGAACATTTATGCCTCAGAAATCTATAAAATGCCACAAATCATGGCTTGATTTATTGTTATATTGATTTCTAGACTTAAAAAACACTAGAGAACATGCTAAGAATGGAACTTAAACTTTAAATTGTGTCTGAAAAGCTGGTCGTTAAACATTTAGTAGCAAGATGTCTCTGGAAAGCTGGTTGTTAAACAGTAGCAAGCCCAATGTATATAAGTCTAAACATTAGAATTATATTTAATGTTAAATAGATATCACCAACCTAATGACAGCTATTCTAAGTATTTAAACAGAACTTCAGAGGAATTCATTCATTTCCATATGGTTAGTTTTATACTTCCACTTCTAATTCAGGGGGAAAAACATCCATGTTTTCCCTATTCATTTTTGTACTTTCTTTTTTTCTATTTTCCTCTTTCTTTGTCTCTTCTAACCAAAAATTCCTCTATAGATATTCATATAAAAAGCTTTTTTTTGATGGAATCTTAGAAGTTTAGTAGGATCTTTGAAATCATGGGATCATGTTTTTATAGCTGGGACTTTAAATGCCAGGTAATCAGAACCCTTTATTAAAGATAATGATGATGATGATGATGATGATGATGATGATGATGATGATGAATATTTATATAGTTCTTTAAATTTGTAAATCACTTTACAAATATATCATTTTAAAAATTATATTATTACCTTATTTCATTTTTCAGATAAGAAAACTGAGGCCTGTAGAGGTTGTCACTTGCTCAAAATCACACAGATAGTAAATGACAGATCATTAATTCAAACTCAAGTCTTTTGATTCCATATATCCCCCATTTTCCAGTTCACTTGGCCATCTAGTACATATGGTTAATTAATATCATTGAGGTCACAGCTAGTCTTCTTTCTATAAAAATAATTCTTTTTTTATTTCACATTTTCCAAGGCCTCAGAGTATCAATATTGCAACTTCTTGGCTTCCAAATTATCTCTTTCCTAACTTCAATTCTATCTTACCTCTATTTTGTGGGAAGAAAGTTCATTTCATCTCCTTCCTCTTTCAGATGTCATCTTATATCTCAGTTTCTTTTCAAAGGCACTTTTCCACAACTTGACTTTAATCACTTTTTCCATTTCTTCACCACCTACACCCTCCAAACTCTATAATCTGGTTTTCATCTATATTATTTCTTGTATACTGTTTTCTCTAAGGTTAGCAGTCCCTTTCTGCTAGTCAAATCATCTGTCTCAACATTTCTGGTGTATTTTATGATAACCATTCTAATCTTGAAATGTTCTTCTCCCTTGGTTTTCATGGTACTGTACCCTCCTGACTCTCTTCAAATTTAACAGACTGTCTAATATAGGAAACTATTCCTATAGTTTTTAACTACTAAACAGGAAATAATGATAAATCAATTACAAGTCTTGCCATCTAAAAGGTCATTATGTAGAAGAGAAGGTAAGATATATAAACAAAATAAGACAACATGGAAAAGATAGGAAAATGGAGAGATATAAAAAAAGTTCTACAAGAATTCCAAGGATGGAAAGATATTTTTTTAAACTCAGAGGTTGAATTATTCCTACCTTTATAACAGATATGTTTTCTTTGTTCACTTCTCATTCCACTTCCCTCAACTGTGGATATATGTCAAGAGTCACCTGTTGGCTCTCTTTTCTCTCTTATATTAATTCTTTTGAAGAGTTCACCATAGCTTCCAATGCTTTAATTATTACTTCTATCCCAATCAATAAGCAAATATTTGACTCCCTGCAATGTGTAAAGCACATGAAGTATGAAAAGAATTGTAAAGCATGATTTTTTCTTGCAAGGAGTTCTAGGATTGTCTCTCCTAAAGAAGATACCTCATTCCATCTACTATTGGTAATATCCCAAGTAAGTCACAGCATGAAGGAATAAAAAGATATCACACAACTTCTTGGGTAACTTTCCTGTAAAGAAAGCACACAGAAAAATATAAGTTTCAAGGAATACAGATATACAGCAATGTAGGTATATTCTTCCTAAAACTTAGAGGCTCACTTATATATGAATCACTCTTTGCAAACAAATCTACACAAAAGCTCTACAGTAGTTTTCAGTCTTATAACTATCAGCAGTAAGCACTATTTTGCTTCCTCTTTAAAACTCTTGTTACACTTGTGACCATATTGTTCTCCCCACCCCCTATCTTACACTTATCAATACACATTCAACCATAATGGCTTCACATTATAACCCTGTCTGGCCAGCTCTTCATTTTTTTCCAAGCGATGATGCTGACCAAGCTTGTGGCTGCTTGCTTTGTTATTGCCTCTGGCCATGGTGCTGACAATGAGTAGAAACTCAACAGGTTAGACAGACAGGAAGAGAATCATTCCAAGTACAGCGCACAACAGGAGTCAAAACAAAGAAGCAAGATCATTCAGAGAATGTATAGATAATGGCAAGTAATCAGAATAAGTCAAGCAAGAAGAAATGGGTACAAGAAAAAGTTAGAAAAGTAAGAAACCAGTAGATTGTAGAGAGCTGTGCATTATAGCCTATGGAGTATGAACTTTACTCAATGGGCAAGAGGGAACTATTTAAGGTTTTAAGCATAAGAATCATAAACAAACATATATTAAAGTATAAAGATTGCTCTCATAGAAGTATGAAAAGTAGTTTGGAAGGAGGAAAGTAAAGGGACAAAAATCTAATAGAAAGTCATTTTAACAGTATAACCAAGTGGCAATGAAAATCTAGAGCAATAAATTAGGGAATAGCTAAACAAGTTGTGGTTCATGAATAAAATTGAATATTGTGCTATAAGAAATCTATGAGATGAATATAGGGAAGCATTAAAAGAATTATAAGAACTGATGTAGAATGTAATAAGCAGAGACAATAAAACAATATACCCAATGATTACAATAATGTAAATGGATAGACAACCTATACACCAAAAAGAAAAAAAAAATCAAAAGTAAATGTAACAAATTTATAAAAATCAAGTAGGACTCAAATAAAGATAAATGAGAAGACACTCCCACTCCACCCTTCATGAAGGTTGGAGTCCACGGGTGTTATACATTGCACATATTTTCAGTTTTTTCAATGTTTCAATTAGTTGTGCTGACTTTTTTTCCTTTCTAAAAAATATTGTCATATGGGATAGTTCTCTGGGAGGGAGAGAAGGAGGCACTTCTGATGCTAAATGAAAGACTACAGCAATGACAGTGAAAATAAGGAGGGGGAGATGGATGCAAAAGGCAATGTAAAGAAAATTAATAGGATTAGATGTGGTTCATTATTAGAACATAGGAGGGAACTATATTCAAAAAGAAATTATAGGGGCAGCTAGGTGGCGCAGTGGATAGAGCACCAGCCCTGAATTCCGGAGGACCCGAGTTCAAATGTGGTCTCAGACACTTAACACTTCACATTTCCTAGCTGTGTGACCCTGGGCAAGTCACTTAACCCCAGCCTTTTTCCGCGGGGGGGAGGGGAGGAAAGATTATATAGAAAACATATAAGTAAAATTCTGAGAGAGAAAAAAAAGCTTTATAATTAATTAGAAATTGGAGAAAGGAAAAAGAGAAAGATAACTCAAAATTTTTAAATATGGATGATTGGATTCCAATGACTAAAATACTGAAGAAATACCAAAGTTAGAAAGAGGAATAAATGTGGTTTGGGGTTGACAAGATTCAGGGTTGTTTGTAAGGCCAAAGGGAAGAAGCTAGTGCAGAAGAATAGATTGGAACTACTGGAGAGAGGGATTGAATGCTAGAGCAAAGTCCTAGAAGTGTGTGTGTGTGTGTGTGTGTGTGTGTGTGTGTGTGTGTGTGTGTGTGTGTTGGGGGGGGGTAATTCAAGGACATAGGAATAAGCAAATGCACTCTGAGACTGCAGAGAAGGCAATGAAACTAAAATTTTAAAAAGTGAAAGAGAAGAATCAAGGGAGCTCCTGTCAGATGACCTCAGTTATTTTAGTGAAGACAGAGGCTAAGTTATTGGCCTGTTGTGTGGGATTGCGAAGAAACATTTGGGGCCTTGAGGAGAGAGGAAAAGATTTGGAACAATCTCTGTGGGGAATGAGATGGAGAATCAATAAAAGCAGATAGAAAGATTTCCTAGCAGCAGTTATGACCTAGCTAAGGTTATGCACTATAAATTTATACTGGTGAAATCAGTTATATTTTGTGACTTCTCTAGGAATATTGAAGACATCTTCACTCTGTTTAACTAGCCAGCCCAAGGTAAATGCCAAATGAGTATGCAGACACTATCCACAAAATAAATAGATGAGGAAGTGGTTAGTAAAGGCTGAGCTAGTTAGAGAAGGAAAGTAAGGTGAAGCTGAGAACATGAGGAGGATTCAAATAGGCAGAGAAGATCAGATAAGGAATTCTAGGAAGCCAGAAAGATGTAAGCAAAGGCATGAATGCTTTATTAATATTTGGGGGGGCCAGTCTTAGATTTCATTTAGGATTTAGGGTCGGTGGAAGGAAATAGTGGGGAAATAGGCTTTTTGGACTTATACAGAATTAACCTATACAGAAGACAAAGAAATGAGCAGATCTACATTCAGAGTACAAAGAGGAAAAATCTTTCCTACCTGTAAGAATGGATAATAGCTACCTAGGAGTTGGATGCACATGATGATTACACAGGAGTACAGTAAGGCTCAAGGGAGATAATTCTGTTAAGCACTTTACAATCCTTGAAGCACTATATAAATGCCTATTATTGTTATTGTCATTGTTATTATTAGTCTATTAGCCATATCGAAGATCTAGTGATGACTTCATGCCCTGAGCTTTTACTGGACTCCTGCTGAGCTCAAGCAATGTTTATAGAACAATAGGGGTGTGCTGGTAAATATTTTACAACTAGGCTTTCTGGGTAAAATATGTGTGCATACATACTTTAAGTTTAATCTGCATTATTAATGGTTTCTTAAGTCTAGACAATCAACAAAACAATAAATCAAGCCCTGATTTGTAGTAATTGCTGATTTCTGAGCTATAAATGCTCACATTTAAAATTTAATAATCAAACCAGTTATATATTGCTTCATCATACCCTGGATTTACATGAACTCACCCATAGCTTTCTGATTACAGGTCAGGCTCTAGAGCTCCTGAGGAGAGGTATTTTCAGGACAAAAGCTGGAGCATTGATGAAAATATTACAAAAGTATATGCCAGAAAAATACTATACTTATCCAAATGACCACAGAGGGTAGTTAATGGTGAATGTTTATGTATCCTAGTTTTATGGATAGAAAGGGCAAGACCTTAACTTTCTATTTCTGGGACACTGGAATATAGCTTTCTACTCAGAGAAGGGAGATTTCTTAAGCAGTACTAGCTTGAGATGGAAGTAAGGGGATGAAAATTACCTAATAGGTAACTCTGAATTCAAGGGGTATTAAACCTTCTAGAAAAATAATAGTATCACAATACAGACCCTGAATAACATCTTTGTTTTTGGGGAAACAGGATCACCCACATCCTTCCTGACCAGCAGTTTCTTGGATTAAGATGAGGCTATGTAGTCCTTATAGACAAACAATTAAAGCTATTCCATGGTTGGAGGAAAAAAGAAATATCTAGAGATCTAGACTTTCCAACTCCACCTCCAATAATACAGTCAGTTTTCTAGAAAATCTAATGAGGAAGAGTATTGTTTTTAAGCAGCTTCAAAAGTGTGTTTCTCTTCCAAGGGAGTCCAAAAACTCAGAGGATTTGTCAGATTAATAGTGAATGCATTAGACTGTTAGAACTACTTTGCATGCTTTCTAGGTTTCTATATTTTTAATGGGTTTTTGTGAGTCTTTTTATCTCCTGGTTTTTTTTTTCCGGTGGAGTGAAATAAAAACTATCATACCTGATGTGCATTTATTATATTGGATGTTTGTAAGACAGCATAGAATTCCTTTTACTCATCTTCATGGAAACTTAGACATGAGCCATACCTAAGATATATTTGGAGATTTTCTGATAGTAGTTGCAGTTAGGGGCAATAAGATGAAGGAAAAAATAATTCCTTTATGGGTCAGCTCCCAACTCACACTTAATCCTTATGTGTCTAGAGTCTTTTTGGACTCTGGGGCATGTGAAAAGTTTTCCCTTAAATTATTGCTTTGTTCCTTTTCTCGTGACTTTAGATGCAGGGTTAATTTTTTTATTTTCTCCTTTTCTTCTTCTTTCTGTAACCACTCAGCACTGATAATTTTGCTTTTAGATAATAGCTTAGATAATTTGTGGCTTTAGCCACATCTCATATATTTTGAAATGTGATCTTTTCCTGATTTCTTTTTTTTTTTTTAACATAACCCTTCTTTAACAGATTTTTTTTCAGTTCCCATATTATTTTTATGGTTTTTCTTAAAATTATTTGTTGTTAAATCTAAACTTATTGCATTATGGTTGAAAATACAATACAGATAATTTCTGCCTTTGAGACTTATGTAGGGCTTCTCTATGAACTAGTGTGTGAAAATTTTATAAGCATTCCATATGGATATCAAAAGAATGTGTGTTCTCTCCATAAATTGTAAGTTAACTGAGTAATTCATATCTATACTTTCTCTATTGTTAGTCTTATTTGATTTGTCATGTTCTGAAAACAGAGTGCTGAGGTTCTCTAATGATAACAGTTTATTTATTCTTGTATTCATTTATCAACCAATAACACTTATTAATTTAATTGTCAAATTGATTCACATAAATCAATAATTATTATAGTTGTTATTTATTTTTACTTTCACCATTGTTTATCTTGTTTTTGTCCTTCAGTATTTTTTATTTAAATTCAACATTAGTATATGTTTCATAGTATAATCTTCAATTAAAAGTTTCATCATATATGTTAAAATAGCTTTTAATTTTAACCTCATTGTATCTTTTTGCATTTAATATTTTTCTTATAAACAACATATTGATGAGTTTTGTTTTATTTACTTTGTAACTCTTTTTCTTTTAACAGGATAATTCAAACAATTTACATTTATTATTTTCAGTAATATAATTTATTTTTCTGTTAAAATAGGAAATAATGGGAGAGTATATTAGAAAAGTATAAGAACTCCAGAACAAACCAGAATTTCCTTTTAGGACACAATATTATTCTTATTTAGAGAAAAGGAAAATAAAGTGTGACAGTTTATAGAGTTATGCAACTATTAAGTAACACAGAAGAAATTAAAATTCTGGTGTCTTGATATACAAATAAATAAATAAACATATATATATCATCTTTCTCCTATACCACAAGACTTTGAATTCCAAGTTAAGAATTTTGGAGTTGTCCTAAGATTGATAGGGAGGCATTGAAGTTTTGTTTTTGTTTTTGTCTTTTGTTTTTTGAGGAGGGAAGTGACATGATTAGAGCTGTGCATCAGGGAGATTAGTTGAGCAGCAGTAGATCAAAATAGGAAGGATTAGAAAAGAAAGAGATATAACATACAGGTAAACCTGTAAGGAAGCTATTGAAATAGTCTAAGGCATGCAATGATAAGGCCTTGAATCTGAATGCTCCTGCTAAGCTTATAGAGAAGGGGACATATGAGGAAAAAAGCGATAGGTCCTATTCAAGCTTAATATATTTGGCCTGTTCATTATTTCCCTACTGCTACCAAATCACATCAATGTGTACACATTTCTTTTAGGTAAATTTGTAATGAAACTGTAGCAGTGTGTCAATATTTGTCATTTTCAAAATGTTTTCTTTTGTTGTTTGTTGAGTAGCATATGAATTTTCTCTTTATTTGCTCTTCTGTGCCTCTGATAGTGTCATCATTTTTTCTCCCCTACTCCATGAATAATAATGTTTTGGGTGAGAAGTGTACCGTTATGCTGCATTCATTAATTCCATTTAATCTGGTAAGTTTCAAATGTTTTGCTAAACTGCTGAATGTGATGGCTTCAATGTGCATATTTTTTTCTTTTTGTAATATATGTTTATATGTATAAACTTTAAAAGAAATAAGGAGCATACTTATTGATTAATGAGTGAGATGCAGGGAAGAGAGTCAAGGATGACTCTGAGGTTGTCATTGATAGAAATAAGGAAGCAAAAATAATCAACTTTATAGGGATTATATGAGGCAACATTGTATAATAAAAAGAGCATTGACTTTTCCCACTACTCTTTCCGTCATAGAATCTGTGAATGGATCCTCACTCTACCATTTACTAACTGTGTGATTTGGGTCAAGCCACAACCTGTATTGGCCTTAGTTTTTTCATCTGTAAAATTAGGGTAATGAAATAAATGACTACTGAGTTCTGTCCAGCTCTTACTTATGCTTCTTTGATTAGAAGGCTGAATGGCGGAGTGTCAAAAAAAAGTCTCCTTTTTTAGAGTTCTCAAAACCCCAGCCATCTCTTCAGCCATCTCCAGTTGCTCTGCCTGTTTTCAACTCCATTATTATCTTCATCAGTGCAAAATACCTTTTGGCTTTATCCCATCACCATTCTCACTATCTTTTCTCATTCCCATTGAGAGCCCCTTGAGAGGAGGAACTGTATTTATTTTTCTTATTTGTATTGCTAGCATTCAATACAGTGTCTGGTGCATAATAGGCGTCAAATAAGGGTTTATTGTATCATATTTTCCCATATTCAAATTCCTTAAGATCTTTCCTCCACTTCCTAATCACTTAACATAGTGACTTGCACATAGTACTAATTGGAATTATAACAATGATGTAACTTAAATATTTATAATCTTTGATCCAGAGATTTCATTACTAGACTTAGACCACTGATAAAAATCCTTGTAATATTCCAAAATATTTATAGTAGCACTCTTTGTGTTAGGGAAGAATTAAAAACAAAATAGGTGCTTAATGACTGAATATGGAGTATTACGGTGCTGTAAGAAAAACATTTTGTGAATATCAAAAAGAATTGAAAATCTACATAAACTGGAGCTCCCTTTATATATTTTTCACTATCATATTTTAACTTTGTATTCTGTCTTTTGACCATAGACTTGTGTATATTTATGGAACAGTATGTCCCAGATGTGGGAAGAAAAATTTTGTAACCACTATTTTTGTTATGCAATTTGAGGAAATAGCTTGCTGCAATAGCCTGTTGGTTAGTGTCTCTGCCATAAGTCTCTGCTCCCTCCATCCAACGCCAAAATAATCTTCCTAAAATAAATCTGGTCACATGATCCTCCTGTTCAATAAATTCCAATGGCTTCCAATCATTATTGTATCAAATATAACATGCAAAGCCCTTGCTAACCTGTCTCCTCACAACCTTTGATGTCTTCTTATACCCTTCCATATATCCTGTGATCCAGACGTACTTGCTTCCTTGCTATTCTTTAAACAATACACTCATCTCCAAGTTGTTTTTCATTGACTGCTTCCCATGCCTGGGCATTCCATGCCTGGAATGCTCTACTCTTCCTCTCTGACTCTTGCTTCTCTGGCTTCCTTAAGATCCCAGATAAACAATAACCTTCTACAGAATGCCTTGCCCCATCCTTAATTCTAGTGCCTTCCCTCTGTTGATTATCTCGTTTACCCCACATGTAGTCTGTTTGCAACATGCAAACTATGAGATTGTGAGCTCCTTGAGTGGAGGGACTTTTTTGTGTCCCCAGTATTTACATAGTACTTGGCACAAAGTGGATGCTTAATAAATGCGAATTGACTGAGTAACTGACTAAATGTTTTTGATAAAAATAAATTAATGTCCATGAGTAGCACATAGAGGCTTATATCTATAGGATGACCCCTAGAACCTAAGTTAGCTTTGGATACCCAACCTATGAATTAGTGTGCAAGTTAAGATAAAAACCAAAGGGCCTGTCACACTTGATTATTTATTACACAGGAATTTTTTTTTTGGTTGATGCAGTATCACTGATGTAAAAATTTTTTTTTTACAAAAAAAGTCAATATAATATTTAAAAAGAAAAAAAGGCACACATATGGTACATCAAAGCACTCACTGCAAAATCAGAAATAAAGGCAATCTGTTACAGATTTTATAGGTCTTCATGTGCCTTGACTCCTCTGGACCACTATATTTGCCATTCATAAGTTTTCCTAAAGCGCCTTTGAGTCTACTAATACTTTCTACCAGTACTGCCTCTTAAGTAGTAACAAATTCTAAAAATTAGTAGTGTTTGTCTTCAACTTAATGCTAGTCTTACTTCCTACACAATTTGTACTCATTTTGGGATTTGGTGACTACGCTTATATTTATGCTGTTCATGACTGTAAGTTTGGATCGTGCTTCCTCTCATTCCTCACCTTTCCAAATTGAAGTCTTGATCTGTCCTTCCACTACATTCCTGCCTCTTATCCTTATAGGATAAGAAAGCATTCTCTTCACCTTCTCTTTCCATTATGCCTTTTCTATTTGTGCAGACATCACTAGGCCAGGAGAAAATGTTCACTTCAATCTCCATACATTTCTTGATTATGTCAAAAAATTATGTCTTTTTGGGGGCACAGCAGCATATTGAATTAACTGAATGTCTACTAAGGAGAACGTGTGATGAAATGAAAAGATTTCTGAATTTAAAGTCACAGGATCTAAACTTGACTGTCACTTACCACTTGAATGATCATGGACAAATCATTTAATCTCTGAGGTCTAGTTTCTTTATCTTTAAAAGAAGGAAGCCAGACTAAGTGACTTCTTGGATAGATTTTAGTTAGAGATCTTTGATATTCATCCTAAAACTGCCTGTTCCAATTCTTTGTTCATTTATTAATTGGGAAATGATTCATAGTCTTATAGATTTAATAGAGTGCTTTCTATATGAATGACCAAACTATTCTGCGTATAATATTAAAATCAACTACAAAGGAAGATTCTATCTGCCTTCAGAAAAAGAAGTATGCATAGTATGGTTTTACATAAGTGTGTGTGTGTGTATGTGTGTGTGTGAAATGGTAACCTCTAGTGCAGAGTGGGGAAGGTGGGAAGGACAAAGTGGTTTGGAACTTAAAATGTAACAAAAATAATTAACTTAATTTAAAAAATTCAAAATAACTGCAGCTTAAAAGCAACAACAACAAAAACAAAAAATAAACTATGGTTTATGACCCTCATTGCTTCCTAATACCTTTCTTGATTCAGTTGGATAGCTCAGAAACCTTCCTTTTAGATGTGTCATTTGAAGTTAAATGGAGGTGAAAAGTTGTCATTTCTCTGTCTACAAATTGCACTGATTTGTAAGGTCTTGTCTTCTGTTTCCATTATCTCCTTTTCAATAGCTAGAACGGTTAGAGTCAGTCATAAACTTAGAGATTTTTCTGTATACAATATCCTCCAGATCATTTATAAAGATATCAAATAAGACCAGACCAAGAACAAGTCCCCAAGGATCCCTGCTCTTCAGACTTTGTATTCAGAGAAGTACAATCCTGCCTGTTCTATCTATAAGAGAAACAACCCCTATCTCCACCATACTTCCAACACATGTGCACATAATCTTATGGTGATTTTTGTGAATGGACTTCTGAGGTCTTCTGACAGAGAGGTGATGGATTCAAAATGCAGAATGAGGACATTTGGACATAGCCAATGTGTTTTGCTTGAATATGCATATTTGTTATAGAGATTTTGTTTTTTGTCTCCCTTTCCCATGCAAAGGGGGGCAAAGAGATGGGTAGGAGAAAAAAAGAAATATTTGGTAATTGAAAAATGTTTTTAAAAAACTTTTGTTGGTCACTTCCAGTTGATCAATGATGGACAGAGGTAGCTACATCCAGAGAAGAAACACTGGGAAGTGAATGTAAATTGTTAGCACTAATATCTGTCTGCCCAGGTTGCATGTACCTTCGGATTCTAATGTTTATTGTGCAACAAGAAAATGATATTCACACACATGTATTGTACCTAGACTATATTGTAACACATGTAAAATGTATGAGATTGCCTGTCATCAGGGGGAGGGAATAGAGGGAGGGGGGGTAATTTGGAAAAATGAATACAAAAAAAAAAAAAAAACTTTTGTTGGTAAGTCTTATCAAAGACTTTTGGAAATAGAACTAGATTTCAAATCCCTTTTGTTTTATTTTCTTTCTTATTTATATTCTCAAAGAACCATATATAATTGGTCCTCCCTCCTTTTATCTGAATTTCCCTGCCACCTTTTTTCCCCCAAGACTAGTGAAAATTGGGAGTTCTCCATTAAGTCAAATCTGGCCTTTGAATTTAGTTAGTAGGGCCTGAGAGATCTGCTAGCCCTACATGCTCAGTTTACAGATAAGGAAATTGAGACCAATTTGCCCAAAGCCACAGAGCTGAGATTAAAATCAAGTGCTCTGATTCTACCTCAAAAACCCCAAATGAGTGAAGGGACTCTTTCAATAATATAGATATAGATATTTATAGTATATATTTATACTTCTATTATACTATGTGCTCTGTATATGGTATTAAATTATAATTTGCTTTTATGATTCTTCCTTTAAAAAAAGCTTCCCTAAAAGCCTTTCTCAAGTGCCTAAAATGTAGATATCCTTTGATGCAAAGATGCCATTACCAGGAATAAAACTCAAGGAGGTCAAAGGCAGAAAAATAAATGTCATATGTACCCAAATAATTTGAGCAAACAATTTTTATGGTAGCAGAGACAAAGTAGCACATGAGTGGAATGGTATTTTCTTCTACTGTAAGAAATAGTGGATATGAAGGATTCATACATAGGTGAACTGATACAGAGTAACAGAACCAGGAAAATATAATGCACAAAATTACTCTCACAATGTAAATGGAAAGAAAAACAAATATTTTAAAAAACCTGAATGTTAAGTTAATAGAACAACCAAGTTTGGCCCCTGGAAATATGCAACTATGGATTTGGAACATTGAAAATACTATCCAATACATTTTTTAAAAAGAAGAGAAAATACTATCCAACTCCATTATAGTATTGGTTAAACTGTTGCATTCAACTACTTCCACTTCCCCTCTTTTTTATTCTTTGTTATAAGGATGGTTCACTGGATAGGGGAGAATGGAAGGGACTATTCATAAATGAAGGTGATGAAATGTCAATAATAACTGAAAAATTTAAAAATCTGAAAAAAAAAGCTTCTGTGACTCAGCCAATATTTAATCCCTGGTAATGATCTTCCACCAGCACCTCATTTCTCACCCCTAAACTTTCTGCAACAGTCAGAGCTCATTAAAAAAAAATCTGGTTTTATTAAAAAAACAAAACAAAACAAACAAACAACAAAAGTGAGCCAAATTTGTCTTTATCAGGCCCCTGCTTCTTTCTCTTCTTCACATTTTCCCCATCGCCACTGCACGCAGGGGCTCAGTTCCCTTCTCCTCTTGCTTTCTAGGCTCCTATTGTTACATACTCTCTACCTTTCCCTACCTCATCCTTAATCAAACTTAGCAGTCTTGTGTCTTATTCTTTTTGAGTCATACTTTCTTCAAGGTGATAACTGGCAGATTAAAGGTCATTAAGAAAGAAAAATAATCCTTGTTAATTTTTTCTATTAATAACTTAATTCACTTAAAAATATTTTTTTCTCTTAATAAGTCCCCCAACTACGGGAATTTCAGTGACTTTGGCTGCCTAGCACTGGAACTTCCTTCTTCTTTCTTCTTCTTCCTTCTTTTTTTCTCCTCCTCCTCCTCCTCCTCCTCCTCCTCCTCCTCCTCCTCCTCCTCCTCTTCCTCCTCCTCCTCCTCCTCCTCTTCCTCCTCCTCCTCCTCCTCCTCCTTCTTCTTCTTCTCCTTCTTCTTCTTCTTGTCATTTAGAGCCTTTTCAATCCTTCCTCCCTTCCCCAATTTGATTATTGTTAAGGATCCTGATTGACTAGATTGAAATGTAAATAGCAGTCATTTCTGTTTTGGCCAGAAATCTTGAGGGTCTTTCCCTCCCAGATTTATTTATTTGGATTTTAATTTTGGACTAGGTCAAAGAGGATTTCTACCTACCCTTAATCACTGAATGGATGCAGCCTCAGTCACACTGAGACCTGTTGAAGACCTTAACTTAAAAAGTCCAGAGTTTCCTATTGCATACAGAACTATCTCCAGCAGAACTGATCTATCTATATCTGTCCAGTGGACCCAGATAGCTCTGGACGGGAAAGTGAGACAGATGACCTCACACAGCCTTCCCTCACTTCGCAATTCTCTTGCATGTCATGGTATCGCCTCCCTGATATCATGATCCTCTTCCAGAATGAAGGACAAACTTCAGTAACAACAGCTTAACAATAATAATAAATAATTAGCACTATCTCGTTTAGCACTTTAAGCTTTATAAAACAATCCTTGTTTAGTAATAATAGTTGAGCTTTACAGTTGCTTAAGGTTAGTCACATATTAACTCATTTGACTCTCACAACAATCCAGTGAAATAGGTGCCATTATTTGCCATATTTTACAGTTGAAGAAACTGAAGGGGAGAGGGAAGGCAGATGACATGCCCAAAGTCACACAACTAGTAAGTGTTTGAAAAGGATTTGAACTTGTGTCTTTTCTCTTTCTGAGATCAGAGTTCTAGCCACTAACATACCACCCACTAACCTGCCTCTCTGATGAGGAGCTGAGGGTTTGAGATTCTTTCTTGAATACTACCCAGTTTTTCTCAGCTACCCTCTCAGGCTTGAAGAAATCTTTCAGTTGAGTTTCTCCTTTTGTCTAACCTATAGTGGCTCATCCGGGGTGCAGCACCCTCTGCCTCCCACACCTGGCAGCTAGAAGGCCTGGGTTTGCTGTCACCTCAGCTGCTCTCATGGAGCTCCAGAGCATTGTCCCTTCTGCTCTCCTCCCTCTGTCTCCTCGCCTCCCCCTTCTCTCCTCTCCTCATATTTCCTGCAGCACCTACACAAAATCCAACAGCCTCCTGCATTAGTATGACTCATCCTCAACCCACAACTGACAGTTTCTCCCCAGACAGCCAGTGGGTACCCTGGCTGCCAAATAGAGTGCCGCTGAAGGGAGAGGAGAAGAGAAAGGGGTATCTGGGGAGAGGGGGTTTGGTTTTCCCTGGTTTTCCCAGGATCATGAGCACTCAATAAATGCTAAATGCAATAGTTTCATTTGCCCCTTGACTTATTTACCTTATTTAACAAGTCTATGGTCTTGGGAGGGGAGCTTTGCAAGTGCAGGCGTGTGTCTGTCCTTGGTTTCCAAAGAACTATCTGGAATTAGAAAAGCAATTAGAAATTATCTGGTGTGACCCCCCTTATTTTGTGGATGAAGAAGCTGGATGGAACTTGGAGTGATAAAGACCAGAAAATAAAGTCTGCAGAAAAAAGAATATATTTTTCACCATTCCAAAACTTTGAAGTTTTCTAATCAATGGACTGATCCATCATTATTTCAAAGGACGGATAATGATTATGATAGAATCTTACCTCAACAGAGAAGTACTGGACTATGGGTGCAGAATGAGATAGACTTTTTTCAGACATAGATATTGTATTGACTTATTTTTCTTTCCTTATTCATTATTGGGAAGAGTTCTATGGAGAGATAAGAGAAGACATGGAGAAGTGACAGTAATAAATAAGCAATAAATCTTTTAAAATGTGTTGTCAAAAAGTTAGATAAATAATAATAACATTTTGCATTTATATAGTGCTTTAAGGTTAACAATATTCTTTACAAATATCTCATTTTATCCTTATCTATTCATTTCATTCTATTTTATTCACCATCGTAGGAGGTAGGTGCTGCTGTTAACCTCTGTTTTATAGATGAGGAAACTGAAACAGGCAGTAGATAAGTGACTTGCCGAGGGCCACACAGCTAGTTAAAGTCTGAATTTGAACTCAGGACTTCCTGCCCCCCAGACCCAGTGCTCTAGCCATTGAATGACCTAGCTACAGAATAAAAAAGTTGTACCAACAGAAGAAAAAGAGAGCTGTAAATAAATATCAAGGTAAGGATGATGCCTTTTGTGAGTTTTTACATTTGAGGTTGCACTTTAGCCTGACAGAGATTATATCCTCCTAGGAATATATCTGTCATTTGGATGGTTGTCACTAGATAAACAAAGGGATCTGGATAATTTTTTAAATGGCTTGTTTGAGAGTGGAGGTACTTCTACTTTTTTGCATTTTAGAGTGGAAAAGAATGGTCAGTTTGGAGTAGAAAAGACTTGGGTTTGAATCTACTTGCTGTTCCTTCGTGACTTCTAATTCTATATAAAATGAGGAAGGTGCTGGACTTCATCTCTTTCCATCTCTAAATCATAGAACTTGTGATGCAATGAGCTTTCTGCTTCTACTTCTAGTTGGAACATAAGGGACCATTCTCAAGATTTATGACCTTTCTCCTTTAACTCTAAAGCACCCTTCTCACCAGTGTCAGTTCAGCTCAGCAAACATTTCTTAAGCATTTACTATGTACAAGGTCCTACATTAGATATTGGTATTATAAAATCAAGATGGAAAATAGTCCCTGCTCTCAAGGAGGTTACATTCTACTAGAAAATGCAACATGTACACAGATAAGCATATAAAGACAGGGTAATTTGAAGAGGGCTTAGCACATCTCAATTTCTTTCTCTCTCTCTTTTGTCTCTGTCTCTCTCTTTGTGTGTGTCTTGCTATCTTTCTGTCTCTTTCTCTGTATATTTCTGTCTCTCTATATTTATATCTATGTACACATGTACATGTACACACACATATATGTATACATGTGTATATAACTGTCTATATACTAAAAACTATAAATATAGTATTTATAAGTGTATAAGATTTATCTGTCTACAACTATATTTATAGTTTATTTATAAGCCTTTATCATACCTCAAATTAGATATAGAAAGATAGACAGTCATTAAAACTTCTTGATGTCAGTTAGTGAAACACAAAAATAGATCAGAAGAAGAGATTCAATAGGCAAGAATTAGAATCAATTTTTAAAATGGTAGCCAGTGTTTGGTTAAATGCAAGGATACAAATTTCTGGAAGAAGAATTGCCAATCTGACAAGGAAGCCTGGAAAACTGCAAAGCAATTCTGAGTGTGAGATGCCTCTGAGATACTCAAGTAGAGATGTCTATGGAGCAGTTGGGACTGCAGGACAAGAGTTTAGGAGACTTACTACTCAATTATTTAGATTTGGCAACTCTCTGCAAAGAGATGATACTTGGATCTGCTGACATCGCTAGGAATTGCAAAACAAGGTGATGAGGAAGAAACTCATTTATAGGCAAATGAAAACTATATAATCATTTGTTGGAATGTTATGGAGGGTGATCTAGCAAAAGAAAACAATGATCCAAAGAATGAAGCACTAAGTTACTGGGGAAATGAGAAACATTAAGGATTTATAAAGCATCTAAAGTGTCAGGCACTTTTTAAAACAAAAATTATTTTATTTGATCCCTGCAAGATAGTATATCTTTTATAGTTGAGGAAACTGAGGTTAAATAACTTGCTTATGTTACACAGCTAAAAGTGTCACAGGGTAGATTTAAATTCAGATCTTCCTGACTCTAGACGCAGTGCTATATGATCTAAGCCACCATTTGCCTCTAGGAAAAAAATCCTTGTAGAAGGGATTTTTGTGCAAGGGGTGTGTGTGTGTGTGTGTGTGTGTGTGTGTGTGTGTGTGTGTGTGTGTGTGTGTGTGTGATAGATGATTTCTGAGAACTTTCAATCTTTGGGAATTGGTGATTCAAATTTTCATGGTCAAATAGCTTATCATTTACTAGGCAATCTACTGACAACAAATCTTTCAAATTTAGCTTTACTGAACTTCAGAGACCAGATATGTATTTTGGCAATAATTATCTAAAGCCATTTCACCTTAATAGAACCTTCCTGAGCTTAAGTTCTGCTGATATAGTCAACCAGTCAATTGATCAATAAACAATTTATTAAGTACCTACTATACATCAGGTACTGTACTAGGCATTGGGAATGCAAAGGAAAAAAAAGGGAATAGTGTCTGCCCTCAAGGAGCTTACATTCTATCAGGGGAAATAGCAGGTACAAGTAAAAGTATATATAAGATATATACAAAATTAATACAAGGTAAATACAATATAGTTGCTGAAAAAGGCAGGCTTGTCTATATGTCATGATGAAATCTCATAACTGATTTTAGCACTGTATACTTTAAACATGAAGAATATTGTTTACTCCAATGGGAAGGAATATAGAATTTAGAATAGGTGGCTACAAGTCAAAAAAAGAAAAAAACCCACCCTCTTATGATATGATGACTTTCATCTGGATTGAAGGACAAGTGCTATTTCCAACTCTTCTCTGTTTCACTCCCAAATATCCAAACAATCCGTAATTCGATTGTTTGAATCTCTGTCCTTTATTTCCAACTTCCACTTTTTCTTTATACCTGCTAAGGCATTTGTTGTTGTTCCCTGGGTCTCTGGAGAAATGTGGTATTTTTGTTATCTGTGCCTCAGGGCCAAGCTTGGTCTTCATGTTGAAACTACTCTCCCCCAATCTCTGCACATACATAAAATAGTAGCATGTACTCTGTTGTTGTTGTTGTTTCAGTCATATCCAACTCTTCATGACCCCATTTTGGGTTTTTGTGGCAAAGATACTAGAGTGGTTTGTCATTTCCCTCTCCAACTCATTTTATAGATGAGGAAACTGAGGCAAAGAGGGTTAAGTAACTTATCCAAAGTCACACAGCTAGTGTTTGGGGCTGGATTTGAACACAGATCTTCCTGACGGTCCACTATGCCATTTATCTGCCAATTATAGAAAATCAGAACTAGGAGGAAATTTAGAAACTATCTAGTCCACCTCTCTTATTTTAGAGATAAGGAAACTGACACCCAAAGAAATGAAAATAACTTGCCCAAATTCATAAATTTAGTGAGTGATGGGAAACTAGAGACCATACCATAAGAACAAAAGAAGAAAAGTGGGGGTGGAATAGGCTAGGAATAGTATTAGTTCTTGATTTCACTGGCATAGGGAACTCCAGGACAGGAGAAATCCCATTATCAAAGTACGTGAATGCACCTGTTCTGAATTCCCATCTTAGAGAGTTGATTCTAGCACTGATAAGGTGGGCAAATTGCCCAGGATCACACAGCCAGTGAGTGTAAGAGGTTATACTTGAACACGAATCATCTTGGCTTAGCAGCCAGTCTTTTCCCACTACATCTTGCCACCTCTCCAGGAAAAGAGACCTTTAGGTGATACCTTGTTAAACAGAGCTCTGGACTATCAGTGAAGAAGTCCTGAATTCAAATCTAGACTCAGACATCTTAGTTGTATAACTCTGAGCAACTATGTAACTACTTTCCTCAGTTTCCTAATCTGTAAAATGAGAATAATAACAGCATTCACTTTTCAGGGTTGTTATGAAGATGAGATAACATTTGCACAGTGGTATAAAAGCCCACTATTAAGACAAATGAAAACTATATTAAAATTTTTGGGAGGCTCTTATGGAAAGGAAGAATTAAATATTTTCTACATGACTCTGAAGAACAGAACTAGGATTAATAATTGAGAGTTTTAGGAAGGTAGATTTTAGCTCTCTGTGAGAAAGAACATGCTAACAATTAGAACTACCCACCCTCAATGGAATAGGCTGACTCATTATGTAATATGGGACAAATCCCCAGAGAGGCTGAGGAGAAAAATGCACTGACATTTTTCATGGTCATTGCAGAGGTGATTTCTAAGTTAGTAAGGGGGTTGAATTAGATGACTTCTGTCTGAGACCTCTTCCAACTCTATGCTCCTACAAGATGGGCAATGTCAAAAGTTCCATAGTAAAGAGAACTATAGGAAAACTTCTAGTATGTTCAGTGGCTTTTATGGGGAAAATATATGGAAGAACATGGATGAGAATTATATATGATGCACAAACATGGATGACCCCAGTCTGTAAGGATGGAGCTAACACCTCCATTGATGAAACTGCATTGGAAAAATGAAGTTATCATGAAACTAAAGTGTGGCAAAATAAAGTGATACAGAATGGTGAAGAAAAGGAAGAAAGGAAGAAGGAAAGGAGAGAAAGAAAGAAGGAAGGAAGAAAAAGAAGAAAAAAAAGAAAAGAAAGAAAGAAAAAAAAAGGAAGGAAAAGTGAAGAGAAATGGGAGGGAGGAAAGGGCAAAAGGAGGAAAAAAGGAAGGAAGGAATAAAAAAGGAAGAAGAAAGGTGGGAGGATGGTAAAAAGGAAATGAACATTTATTAAATATCTACTACAAGCTATATATGATCCCTTTCTTTATAAATATAATCTTATCTGTTTCTCACAATGACCCTATAAAATAAATGTTTAACCTGGAGGAGAGAAGATTTAGGAGGCATAAATATATAAAGGACCATTATGTGGAAGAGGGGTTAGACTTTTTCTGTTTGGCTCCAGAAGACAAAATTTGGTGTCATAGATATAGATACATTTTAGCTTATCCAAAGATGTATTGAGATAGTGCACTCTCACTCACTGGAGGATTTAGTCAATGATAAATAACCATTTATTGAGTAGGATGGAGAAGGAATTCTTGTTCAGGAATGGTTGTCTCTAAGTAGCTGAGATTCTGATTCTATCCCTTCACCCTGTTCTCATCTCTGAGCAATTGTCTATATATTTAGTGATGCATATTGTCTCTTCTAATAAAATGGTTCCTTGAAGGCCAGAAAATTTAGTTGTGTATTTGTGTCTCCCATTGACTGAATGTTTGATGATTGATTACTTCTCAGACAAGATGATCAATAATCTCAGATTGCTGGTTTTCAAAGAGTCATTGGAGGACTCCAGAGAATTCTTGAGACCCTTTCATAGGGTTCCTGAGGCCAAAAGTAGTGTCATAATAATAAGACATTATTTGCCTATTAAAGTATTTCTCCCTTTTCTAAATATATATCCGAGGCCAGATTTTCTTCATATCCTCAAACCAAAACAACAGATTGCAACAGATTGAATGCAGAAGCAGATAAGAGAATACAGCTGTTTTCTAGTAAGCCAGATATTAAAAAAAAAAAAAGATCTGCAGGAATGTGTTTAAAAAATGCCATTTAATCTTTTGTTTTATAAAAGTCAGTTTTTCATAAAAATGGTACTTATGTTATCATGTAATGTGCATATTACTATTTTAATAAATTAATAAAATTTTAAATATATTCATTTTAATTTCTAATATATTAATATTGATATTTATTGGTAGATTATAACTATATCTGTAATATAGATATAAATATTGATAATTTATCTATATTACAGATATAGATATAAATATTGATATTCCCCACACATACAAAAGCTCTTTCAAAGTACTTTAATTCCTCCAAATTGCTCTTTGATTTAGAGTTGGAAGAAACTTCAGAACCATTAAATGCAACTCTTTCATCTAAGATGGGAAGTGAACACAGATCTTTCTGACTTCAATTCAATTCAATGCCCTATCCACTGGACCACACCACCATTCACCTCTTAGATTGAGGCATAACAATGTTGTGATGATTGGCAGAGAGATAATTTTTGCCTAACACTCAACCCTTCTATAATCTGATATAAAAATAGTATAATCTGGTAAAAAAAAAAACTGGTATAAAAATTCCATCATATTACTTATTTTCCCTTTTGAATACTAGGTAAACTGAATTTTGTTCTGTTAGCCACCATATTGGATTGGGATCTACCTTTTCCTACTCTGCCCCACTCCCATTATCATTGTCCCATAAAATCCTTGAATTTTTTAAAAACCCTACTCAGATATTTCTCCAAAAAAACATCTTCATGATTTCTCTTCCCTCCACATGAAAGCACTTCTTCCCTCTTCTGATTTCTCATAGTAATTTAGCTGACCTCCTTTGTACTTACTTTCCTTTTGATCATCCTGCTAGTCTGCTTTCATAATAATGAATTCTCTCTCTCTCTGTCTCTCTCTCCCTCTCTCTCTGTCTCTGTCTCTGTCTCTCTTCTCTCTCTCTCCTCTCTCTTCTCTCTCTCTCTCTCTCTCTCTCTCTCTCTCTGTCTCTGTCTCTCTCTCTCTCTGTCTCTCTCTCTGTCTTTCCTCTCTCTCTCTCTCTCTCTCTCTCTCTCTCTCTCTCTCTTCTCTCTCTCCTCTCTCTCTCTCTCTCTCTCTCTCTCTCTCTCTCTCTCTCTCTCTCTCTCTCTCTCTCTCTCTCTCTCTCTCTCTCTCTCTCTCTCTCTCTCTCTCTCTCTCTCTCTCTCTCTCTCTCTCTCTCTCTCTCTCTTCTCTCTCTCCTCTCTCTTCTCTCTCTCTCTCTCTCTCTCTCTCTCTCTCTCTCTCTCTCTCTCTCTCTCAGTGAATAGGTGCTGGTGCTCTATTCACTGTGCCACTTAGCTGCTCCCATAATAATGAATTCTATTTTTTTTATCCAACCTCCTATAATTCCATGTCTTCCTGTGCATCACTCCTTGCGACTTTCAATCCCTTCTGAGATTTTTCAGCAGCCTCTGAGGCCATCATTCTTACCCTGGCTTCATTTCCATTCCCAAATGTACTAATATTTAACCTGGTTCTACTTTTACTCCATGGGCATCTAGGTGGCTCAGTGGACAAAGCTCAGAGAGAAAGACTCCTTGAAGATTCATCTTCCTAAGTTCTAGTCTGACCTCAGACACTTACTAGCTGTGTGACCCTGTGCAAGTCACTTAACCCTGTTTGCCTCAATTTCCTCATCTGTAAAATAAATTAGAGAAGTATCCACTTCAATATCTTTTCTGAGAAGATCCCATATGGGGTCAAATAGAGTCAGATATGATTGAAATGACTCAATAACAAAACAAAATACTCAGAAATCCCCTGACCTGTTGTCTTATTGCTTTAGATTACCCTCACCACCCACTCCCCATTTCTTCTCATCATAGAACTTCGCCATAAGCCATATATTTTCCTGAAAAAAATCCCTATTCACTGAGCTTACTTTTATCCTTTACTTTACCTTTTAAAAATCCATTGCCAGCCCTCTTTGTAGTGACCAAAAACTGGAAACTAAGTGGATGCCCAGCAATTGAAGAATGGCTGAATAAATTGCGGTATAAGAATATTATGGAATATTATTGTTCTGTGGGAAATGACCAATAGGATGATTTCAGAAAGGCCTGGAAAGACTTACATGAACTGATGCTGAGTGAAATGAGCAGGACCAGGTGATCATTCTATACTTCAACAACAATACTATATGATGATCAATTCTGATGGATGTGGCCATTTTCAACAATGAGATGAACCAAATCAGTTCCAATAGAGCAGTAATGAACTGAATCAGCTACACCTAGTGAAAGAACTCTGGGAAATGACTATGAACCACTATATAGAATTCCCAATCCCTCTGTTTTTGTCCACCTGAATTTTGGATTTCCTTCACAGGATAATTGTACACTATTTCAAAGTCCGATTCTTTTTGTACAGCAAAACAACTGTCTGGACATGTGTACATATATTGTATTTGATTTATGCTTTAACATATTTAACATGTATTGGTCAACCTATGGGGGGGGAAGGAGGGGAAAATTGGAGCAAGAGGTTTGGCAATTGTCAATGTTTTAAAATTATCCATGTATATATCTGGTAAATAAAAACTATTAAATAATAAAAAAAAAAAATCCATTGCCACCATTCCACCTTTCCTAGTCTTTACTAGTCTCTAAGCTATAGATCTTCTTGTAATAGTGAACCATATACATATCTATTTTATATATTTATCTGCAAACCCACATAGTACACATGCACATGCGTATGTGTTTATATACAAACATAAACGTCTGCTGCATATAAATATATGCATACCTAAACATAGATATACATATATGCATGTATGTTTGTATCCTTATCTTTTCTAGTAGAATGCTTACCACAATTACTACTTCCCCTTCCTACTATACCTCACCCCTCCCCATTTTCCTCTAATATTCAATCTCTCATTATACTGGATCCTTTCCTACTCCTTAAAGATAAATCCAAATAAGATTCTCTTCATCCTTAATGTACTGTCACTTGATCATGTCAACCCTTCCTAAATCTCTCTTCTTTTTCACAACCCTTAGGATAATTTATGTATACTTGTTTCCACTTCTTTTCCTCTCAGTCACTTCTTATCCCCTTGTAATCTTGTTTCTAATCTCATAGCTCAACTGAAATATTTCTCTCCAAAGTTACTAGTTATCTCTTGATAGCAAAATCCAATGACCCTTCCTTAGTTCTAAACTTTGTTGATTTGTCTGCAGCATCTAACACTGTTGATTAATCTCTCTTCTTGCATACTGCTTTTTTCTCTGGGTTTTTCTAATACTTCTCTCTTCATTCTCCTAATTATCTGAGTGCTCCTTTTCAGTCTGTTTTGATGGATCCATCATCACTCCACACTCTAAGATATACTCTAAGATCCTCCCTACTCTTCTCTCCTTTCTTCTCTTTTACTCTTCTCTCTTCTCCTCTCTTCCTCTCTCCCTTCTCTCTTCTCTTTGCCTCTTTTTTCTTCTCCTTTGTCTAATTTCATCAGTTCCCGTGGATCCAATGATCATTTCTATGCAGATAATTATCAGATCTTTATATTCAGGCCTAGTTTCTCCCCTGAGTCTCAATCCCATATCAGAAGTTACTTGTTGAGCATTTCAAATTGGATATTTCAAATTCAATATGTTCAAAACAGAACATATTATTCTCCTCCCATACTCCCATTTCTTTTAGATTTTCTTATTTCTGTCAAAAGGAAACCATCTTCCCAGGTTTGCAATTTCAGTCATCTGAACACTTTCCTCTCCCCATGTCTAATTCATTGCTAGGACCACAGATTTGCCCTCCACAGCATTTCTTGTAACTGTCCCCTACTCTTTATTTATATAGCCACATCCTAGCTCAGAACCTCAAAATCCCTCACCTGAACTAATGCAATAGTCTCTTAATAGGTCTCCTACCTTAATATCTCCTCTCCCTAATCTGTCTTCCTCAAGGTGATATTCCTAAAGCACATATTTGAACAAGGAATTATCCTTCTTTTAAAAACTCTTGTTACCTCTGATAGTTTTTGTTCTTTTAAAAAAATTAAGTAATAGCTTTTTTATTTTCAAAATGCATGCAAAGATAGTTTTTGACATTCACCCTTACAAAACTTTGGGTTCCAAATTTTTCTCCCTCCTTTCCCCTCAGCCTCTTCCAGACAGCAAGTAATCATTAGTGTTACATTTAGAAACAACTTTTTAGTTCAACATTTAAAACCCTTTATAATCCAGTTCAAATCTATCTTTCTGGGCTTTTATACTGTCCTGTCCTTCGTTGATTCTAAGTTCCAGCCAAATTTGCCTAGTTGTACAACATTCCATCTCCAGCCTTTATACCTTTGCCCAGGGTTTCCCTCTCACTTGGAAGGTTATATGTCTTCACTTGTGTCTTTCTTCAAAGCTCAGCTCAAATACTGCCTCCTACATAAAATCTTTTTGCAATCTGCACCACTTCTTGCTCTGCCTTAATCCCATCAAATTACTTTTACTTTGTACATATTTTATATCAAGGGACAATGGAATGGTGTAGTGAATACAGAGCTAATCTCAGTCATGAAGCCCACATACTGGCTGTGTGACCCTAGGCAAGTCACTTAATCTGTAAAGGTTCTAGGCAATTCTCTAAAAACATAAATTGCAGGGAAAGTACTTATCTTCATTGGCAGAAGGGGTTTCCTTTCCTGTGGCATCTCACAGAAATGAATATAAATGTATTTGTAAACAAATACAAGATTCTGGTATATTATGTATTTACTTACATAGTTGGATATATTGTTTCCCTCACTAGAATGTAAGCTCCTTAGAGGAAGGGCTGGTCTTTTTTTATCCTTAGCATAGTCCATCTAGCATAGTCCATGACACACTTAAATTTTTTAATAAATAGTAGTATTGTTATTTTCTGATTGGTTCATAGTTTAATCCCTTCCATTAATAAAAGAAGGTGAAAATCCAGGGAAAGAAAGCAATTTGTGCAACTTCCAAAAGAGAGCTGGTAGTAGAGCTGGCTGACCCACTTCTAACTCTGAATCCAATATTTTCCCTATTATACCTGGGAAAATCTGGTTCTTTTCTCTCTGTCACTATTTAGCACTGTGACCCTGAAGAGTCACTCCAGCTTTCTCTCTCTTTCTCTTTGTCTCTGTCTCTCTGCCTCTGTCTTTCTGCCTCTTTGTCTCTCTTTCTGTCTATGTCTGTCTGTGTCTGTGTCTGTCTTTCTGTATGTTTGTGTGTGTGTGTGTGTGTGTCTGTCTGTCTGTCTGTCTATCTCTCAACAGGACAATTAGGAGTTAAGTCTTGCCCAAGATCACACAGCTAATAAATGTCAAGATACTTGACACCCAGTTTGAACTCAGGTCCTTCTGACCTCAAGGCTGGTGTTCTACCCATTTCAGCACCTAGGGGCCCAGAGTGCTCTTATACAAGAAGGGGAGATGCTTAGTTATCTTTGTGTCAAGGAGAAGTTTAAGAACACTCTGTACCCTACTACCTTTCCTCATTAGTGAAAGTTTGTTTCTGGTGAAGTTGAACTAATTACTAGTCTATTTAATTAACACTGTCATGGTGAATGGAAAATTTCTCCTAATAGAATTCATTACTCTATAGGTTAATTGGGAAGGTCTAAAGACAATGGTGATATGGTGATGTGACTGTACTGAAGGAATAGGTCATCAAGCTTTTGTTTGAAGTGAGTAGCCTCAGGTTCAGGTTAGGATCTCTTTTAGGACTGCCTGAAGAAGGCTCAAGGTAGATAGATGTATAAAGCAGATGCTCTTGCCAGAGACTGAGAGGCCTCTGG
This sequence comes from Sminthopsis crassicaudata, assembly GCF_048593235.1. Classification (NCBI taxonomy): domain Eukaryota; kingdom Metazoa; phylum Chordata; class Mammalia; order Dasyuromorphia; family Dasyuridae; genus Sminthopsis; species Sminthopsis crassicaudata. The sequence goes on along the minus strand of NC_133619.1, from coordinate 331,409,782 downwards.
AACTCCAGTGTGTTAAGAGCACTTGAATAATCACTGTTAATCAATACAATACTATGGGATGCAATTACGATTAATTAGCCTGATCTCTCTTCCATTCCCTCTCTCTCCTTCTGCCCCCAACCTGTCTTTCTTCTAGAACGCTCTCTGAATGTCTTCTCCTCTGCCTAGATTCATTTTTCTTTTGAAACTAAATGATTTAAATGAGAATATTGTTTCTTTCCCCAACTCACCTCAAATCTCTTCATAAACACAGGAAAAAGGGGAAAAGAAGAAACAGAAAAAGGGGGAAACTGGAAATAGAAAGGATGGGAGTGAAAAACAATAACAGTAAAGAAAGGCATTTCCTTGCACCAAGAATCCTAGTTCAAGGCATTTTGCCTTTTCTCCCAACCTAGAATTCATTTACACATCATGGCATTACCTCCCAGATGTCATGGTCCTCTTTGAGAATGAAGGACAAATAACAACAGACAAATAGAGGTGTCTTCTGTTCTCTTTTTTTAAAAGACACTTATTGAAAAAAATATTTTAGCTTTTATTTTTATAATTTTGAAATGAGAAAGAGCATGTTATAAGAGAAACAATATTAGGTTATTAATCAGGAAACCCAAGTCCTGGTCCTGGTTCTTGTCTCAGCTCTGTTACTAACTAATCTACTAACTGCTAATTGATAGACAAGTCACTTCATATCTCTTGGTCTCAGTTCCATCTATAAAAATAATCAAGATTTCAAGAATTATATGGGTCTGAATCCTTCCCCTAAAACAGACTAGCTGTGTGACTTTGTAAGTCACTTAACATTTCAGCATACCAGAGAAGTCCCTAAGATTTGAATGATTTGCTGACCTTGCATTGTTGTAGGGAGTTTTCAAGCCAGGGGCTTCCTAAAACTGGTGAGAGCATATTTCTACACCAAAAAAGAAAGGAAAAAATAAATTAGATATAAAGAAGAAAAGGAATATAGAAGCCACAGAATCCTAGATTTAGAGCTAAAAGGAACCGACAAGGTCATCTAGTTGAACTCTCTTAATTTACAGCTAAGGAAAATGAGACAGAAAAAGGTGAAATGATTTCTGAAGGTTACAGGTAGTAAGGGAATAGTAACTGGTAAGTTAGATAGTAGTGGGCAAAGTCAGAATTTGAACTCCAAATCCTCTGATTCTAAATCCAGCTTGCTTCTCCTGAACTCAAGTCAAATTTCTTCATTTTACAGACAAGGATAATGAGGCTTAAAGGAGTTAATTGACTTGTTCTAAGGTTACACAGTTAATAACCTTCAAAATTACATTTGAGGCCATGTTCTCTGATTCAAAATCTAGCATTTTTCTTACTGCCTGATGATACCTCCATCCAAATAAATGATTTTTTTCTCCTAAGCATCTAAGTAGTAAGCCATTTATACATCAGATTTTTATTAAATGCAACAAATACCAAATTCATTCCCCCCACCTCTTCTTTTGTTTTTCCCTTCCTTTTTCCATAGCATAATATTTTGGCCAATCTGTTCTTATTTTGCCAAGGAGACAGCACTATTTAGTGAAAAAGAGACTATTGTTGGAATTGGAAGACCAGTTATTTCCATAAGTAAGGATGTAAACTCCTCAAGGACAGGGAATGCTTCATATATGTCTTTGTATTCCAAAGTAGTACAGATTGATTATTTTGTTTTTACACCTACCAGTCATGTGATTTTGGACAGTTTATTTAACTACTCTGAATTTCAGTTTCCTTACTTGTAAAATAAGACAATAACACTTGAAAAGGGATTTATAAAGTGATGCATAAATGTGAGCTTTAAAAATAATTGTATGTGTTTTGTATGTCTTCCGTGCTGGGGAAGCTTTATTCCCAAGATTTTAATTCCTCCATCTTCTTTCTTTTTTCCAAACTCTTTCCTCCTTCAGTTCTTTCTCTGTCGCCATGGTTAAAACACAATTTCTTTGCCATAAGTTTGGCTATATCAATTAATTTCCACTGAAGTGGAGAAGGAAGAGCAGCCATCTCAAATTTGAATTCAGAGGAACTGAGTTCAAATTCAGACTTTGCTACTTCCAGCTTGAATGTGGTCTTAAATCTCTGCACCCCAGTTTCATTAACTATAAATAAGGGAGAAGGTTGTATTAAGTGATCTCTAAGATCTTTTCCATCTCTAAAATCTTTTGAAAGGGAAAAAAGGAGCCTGTTGCTCACTGCCTTGTCTTTTGTCCAACAGGAGTTGCCCCATTCTGCCTCCATACTGGTATTAGCTTTTAAAAGTGTTTTGTATTATAAACCATTCCACCTGACCACTCTGTTTCTCTCTAATTCTCCTATTCCCTACTACCTCTTAAAGAGTGTTAATAATGTTCTAAAGCTCTGGAATCCATCAATTAACATTTTGTGAGTTGAGATCTCTTTTGATATTTCTATGTGTATAATTTTCTCCATTTTCCTCCTTAAATTCCCTGCCTTTATCCTTCACTGTCATGTTTTGCTCCTTCTCCCTTTTCTTAGGGCGTCCCTTTTTGTTCCTGAATAGGATTTTCTTTTCACCAGAGGGCTCCCTTTCAACACTGGCAGATAGACATTTACAAGCCATTCTTATTGCTACCCTTTTCTGCCTCTTCAATCTGAGAATGTTAAATTCTGAAACAATTCTGCATTTATGTATTCTTGGATGGTGCTTAGCCCCGCCAAATCCATCCCCATCTTTTTTCTCCAGTGGCAGAAAATTTCACAACCTTCCTAAATCTATTCCCTGTAATTCTTCATCCGTTGGGAAGTTCTTCCTATTATCTAACCTCTTGGGACCTACAGCTGGAAGAGATTGCACTCACCGTCTATTCTAGTTCTAGTTCAATCCCCTCAGAGGAGAATGAAGTCCTAAGAGTTGAAAGTTACAAAGCCAGTGAGATAGAGAATCAGGATGCAAACCCAGGTCCTCTGACACTGTCTCCAGGGGCTTTTCCTATGATTCTTCTACGTCTCACTTCTTTCCACTTCAGTGTATACCATTTTCTCATGTACTTTCTCATGTTTCTCAGCGAAGGGATCCCATCACTCCTCTCCACATCGCCTTCTCCATCAGCTCCACAAGCTGGATAACACAAGGAGCAGACTGGGAGGAGGGGGGAAAAATGGGAGGAGAAATGGTTTGAGGGATGTTTCTAGATAATCCTTTGACAGAAGTGTGGAAATGGCTTAGAATGCTGCCAAAGCCAGGTATACCTCTTCTGGGGAGGAAATTCCGGGACTTGGATCTTTGGGGAGGTGATAGGAAGAGACAAAAAGAGGAAGGTCAAATCTCAAGAGGAGAAAATGGGGGAGGGAGACTAACGGGCTGCCCCCAGTGTCCCCTCCTCACCCACTTGAAAGAACTGGGGTGTGGGACCATGTTGAGTAAGGGGAACTAAGCTGGGGTTCTCTCTCTCTCTCTCTCTCTCTCTCTCTCTCTCTCTCTCTCTCTCTCTCTCTCTCTCTCTCTCTCTCTCTCTCTCTCTCTCTCTCTCTCTCTCTCTCTCTCTCTCTCTCTCTCCCTCTCTTCTCTCCCTCTCTTCCTCTCCCTCCACCAAGCAAGCTCCGGGGTTAGCTGGAGAGGAGCAGCAAGCTGCCAGCCTGTCTCCCTCCTCCTCCTATTTTCCCCTCCTTCTCTCCTCTCTTCCCGGGCTCCCCCCTCCCCTCCCACTCCCCCTCCCTCTTTCTTTTTTCGTCGCCTCCTCTCCCTCCTCCCTCTGCTCCTCGTTGTCCTCCTCCTCCTCCTCTCACTCCTCCCTCCCTTTCTCCCCGCTGCCACCGCCGGCCGAGTCCTCAGCTGGTAGGAGTGCGAGGATTGGTGTGGGAGCTGAGTAGTGAGCCGATGGCTAGTCTGGGCCGCGAGTCCAGCTCGGGCTAGGTGGGGCTCGAGGGGAACTAGACTCCGGACGCCCGG
>NC_133619.1:331223375-331403375 GCF_048593235.1 Sminthopsis crassicaudata | reverse complement strand
CTTCTGAAGAGCAGGTGGGCATTTCAGGAAACGAGTCCCTGATCTCTGCTACTGCAGGGTGGAGTCCAGTTTGGCTCCTCCTCCACTGTCCCTTCTCTTCCGTGATGTTTCTTACTCTGCTTTTCTCCTTTTTCCTATTGCTTCCTATCCCTGCCCCTTTCCCACTCTTTCTCTTCCTTCTCTCTTTATCTATTTCCATTATCGTCACCATTATTCTTTTTCTCCGCCCCCCTCAATTGTGTAAGTTTTGGAATGTGTGATATTTCCGATTATCTGAGCCTCCGGCTTCTTTCCGTTAGTGTAGAGTTGATTGCATTATGGATGGGTTCTTGAAGATTTGTAAAGCTCCCGGGGATTATTTTTGCCATCTCCCAGGTGACTTCAGTCACTTTCTCCATTCCCTTCTATTTCACTTCTCTCTCAGTTCTCCTCTCCCTTACTTCTCCTTGTCATCTCCCCCAATCTATTTATTCCTCCTCTATCTTTAGTCACTCATCTTTGCTTTACCCTTTCACCTTTCTCTGTAACCTTCAGAAGTAGCCTCTCCTTTCTATCTGAGGAAATGACCTTGAAAGGGGGGCCTGTGGAGAACCCAACCTTAGGAATTCAATAACTTCTACCCCATTTAATGGCGGCAGGAAAGAACTTGCTAACACTTCAAATCCTAAACATAGAGTCCAAAAGGAAGGGGAAAGAAATGATTTTTTTCAGAGTGCTTCAAGAAGGTTAATAAGTAGAAATCAACAAAGTAAGGCAGTGCCCTCCTTATACCTAAACCTAGTATGTGGGTGAATATGGTAGTCTTGGTTCTTACCTTGACTACCTGGAGAATAAGGAAATGCTCACTTAACTCTTCAATCCTGAGTACAGGCATGTCTTAATTTGGGAATTGGAATGGGTTTGTGGACACCCCTAAGGCTCCCCCCCCCAGCCTCTTATTTTGCAAATGAAAAAAACAAAAACAAAAACTGAGACTAAGGGAAGGAACTCACAGTCACACAGCTAAATGCTAAAAACTCCAAACCCTGTGCTCTTTCCCTACATCACATTGTTACCCATCCTCCTCCTCCTGATCAACATGTGTTGAGCTCTGAGAAGGACCTGCTACTATACTCTGGGCCTACAAGGAGGTATAACAAATGATGCTGACCTTCTATAGATTTAAGAATGTAGTCCAGGAAACAGAACCTATTCATAATAAGATAATGTTCCTGTTGAACCAAAGTCATGATACAAGATGGATAAGCTAAGTGCCAGATGAGTGTGGAGTACCAAAGTCTGGGCTAATTTGGAAGAGAGGTGCTAGGTTTAGGGTCTTTAGAACAAATCTTCAGGATGAAAACAGGCCTGGACTTTAAAGGATCAGACAATGACCCTAAAATTGGAAAAAAGAAAACCTATAGCTATGGATTGTGAACTGCTACCTTTTTATCTGACAAGAAGGGAGCATCCTTCTCTCAGCTTCTCGGAAAGTTGCTGGCATTCTAGCTGTGTGCAGATGTGAAGGATACTCCCCCATCCCACCCTTTGCCAATCACTGTTGAGAGGTCAGTCAGACCATGCCTATCATTAGAGAGAATTGCCAGTCACCTAAGTGCTACGATTTTAGGGGCACAGAATAGGTCTTTTGGCTTCAAAACAAAACAAAAAAAAATCTTCACTGGCTTGCCAGAAATTTACTACTTTAGGTTTTGACTCAAATTAGGTTCACTGAATGCCTATAGAAAAAGCTACAGAACATCCTGAAAAAAAAAAAAAAAAAAAAAAAAAAAAAAAAAAAAAACAGAAAAAAATGTTTGCTCCAACTTCCTGGGCAAAAACATATCAAAGTTCGAGATAGGAAGGTCTTTTCTTTTTGATGAGGAGAATGAAGGGTAAGGTCCTAGGACTATCCCATCTCCAAGACATAACAATGAGAGTTTCCACCTATGGAAACTGTGGATGGGGAAGTCCCCTAAAAGATCCCCTTTAAAAATACCACCTAACACCATCACCCTTACTTTCTGACTAGTAGGGACGGCTCCTTGGATGCTGGGGAAAGAGAAATGGGCATGGGCAGTCTAAAGGTTAAAGGACTATCCTTGTATCATGATTGTTGTGTCAAATACAAATTTCAAAAAGTTTTTAAAACTTTTAATTTTCCTTTTATTTAGTCTTTAGGATTCAGAAGCCTCACTGATTTTCTGTTTATGATGTGAGGAAAGAAAATTTTGTGAGTTTCTGGATTGGGCTAGGGAAGATTCCTAATTAAAATTTGGTGTCTTTTATGTAAAGAAAATAATCTAAAAGGAAAAGATATGAAGACAGATTTGGCAGTGGAAAGAATTATGACCTTGATTGGTGTGATTCCTCTCTGCAATTTAATTTCCTCACTTATAAAATTAGGAAGTCAAAATAGAACTCCAAGGGGTTTTTCTATTCTGAAGTCTATGACATTCTGGACCTTAAAGATCTAGGTCTCCCTCTGAAGAAACTGAGGCATCTCTGAGTGCAATTGTAGGCAGTAGTAGTCTGAGCCCCCCGTCAGACACTCTGCTTGATGATGGCATCCTGAGCATGTGCTCAAATTCAAATGCTTTAACCACTTCCTAATTGTGTTACCCTGAGCAGGTCATGTAATCTCTCTATTCCTCAATTTTCTTAGTTGTAAAATAGGGATAATAATACCAATTTTACAGATTTGTTATAAGAATTATATGTATAAAAAGTGCAAATACAGCTAGGATGGTGATTATCATTATTATCCAGTAAGGTCTCCTAGCTTCTAGGAATACCACCTGTAGAAGAATTACATTTTCATGATTCAATTTCCTGTAGAGTATATTCTTGATTTTATTGTACAACTGAGGATGAAATCTGAAAAAAGCCTTGTCCTAGATGAGTGATTTGCCAGCAATGTGGCCTCATGGTTTGCATTTAAACCATAGGACACATGAATTCTAGGCCCAGCTCTATCCCAGACTTGCTTTGGGAACCCAGCCAAATGACTATTCTTTCCATTCATACAATGAGGAGAATTAGATCACTCCCTTCTTGCCTCATTGAATTCAGGAAAACTGGATATCTGTGAAACTGCTCTAAGTTCTAGAGGGGAAAGGAAACTAGAATGATCTAGGCAGTTCAAAATTGTCATGACACAAAATGCTTAATTCCCAGCTGGTTTCTATTTGCCACTGAAAAAAAAAGCTGCCAGGGAATGCAAATATTTTAATATTAATCTGAATGGAACATACACAAATTTGAATGACTTTTGGAGTGTGTGATGTTTTAGATTATCTGAATTAGTGTCACTAGTACAGTGGAAAGAGAAATACATTCTGTGACAGAGGATTCAGTTCTGCCACTTATTAGAATCCTTTTGCCTTTGTTCATCTTTCATTTTTAAAGAGCATCAATGACAACACAAGTGATATCTTGACTTTTGCATGAATTAGATTAAAGTGAGGCTGAGATGAACAAAGTTATCATCCTGACTCCTTTTTTTTTTCAAAGCAGGTAATTTTGTTAAGCCACAGTTTCTTCATCTGTAAAATGGGAATGGTATCAAATCCTCTCTCAGTTCCGGCTATAAACCTATGCTTCTTCTATTTCCTTTCATGAATGCAGATGAGATGGTTGCAGTGGTTTATTCTTAGGCTTTTTGCCTGATGAAATCTTTACAAACCATTCACTTTCTCCAGTCAATAGATATTTATTAAGTCCTATATCTTGATCTAACATGTATTTCAACATAAAAAAATCTATATCTTGGTGGGTGTCTTGGGCAGTATAAAATTATATGACACAATAATTCTTTCCTAAAGAAACTTGCCATCTTGTTATAGAGTCTTGGGGGTATAATTAGCTAGGGGCATAAGCAGGGTGGAGGAGGATAAAGTTCAGATTATGAAGCCCCATTAGAATGGTAGTTCTCGGAAATTAAGTGGATACCCATCAGTTGGGGAATAGATGAATAAATTCTGGTATGTGAATGTAATGGAATATTATTGTTCTGTAAGAAATGATGAGTGGAAAGCCTGAGAAGACTTACATGAAATGATGTTAAGTAAAGTGAGCAGAATCAAGAGAGCAGAATCAAGTAACAACAAGAGTATGTGATGATCAACTGTAATGGACTTAGCTTTTTTCGCCAACTGGGTGATTCAAGGCAATTTCAATAGACTTGTGATGTAAAGTGGCATCCCTGTTCAGAGAGAGAACTATGGAGACTGAATGTGGATCAAAGTATAGTATTTTCACTTTTTTGTTATTGTTGTTGTTTGCAAGTTTTTTTTTTTTCTTTCTCATGTTTTTTCCTTTTCATCAGATTTTATTTGTCTAGGATGATGAATGTGGAAATATGGTTAGAAGAATTGAACATATGTAACCTATATTGGACTGCTTGCTGTCTTGAGGAGGAGGATGGAGGAAAGAGAGGGAAAAAATGGAATACAAAGGTGAATGTTGAAAACTATCTTTGCCTGTATTTGGAAAAATAAAATACCATTTAAGAAAAAGAATGTTAGTTTTCCTTAAGTCCACACCCAGACTTCTTTATCCCAAGATCTCCAAGGCAAAAGGGCCTTTGTTTCAAATCAACACAAATTTATTAAGCATCAATTATGTGCAAGGGATTGTTATTATCTCCTAATTACTAAGTAATTTATAAGTAAATTATATTATAAAAATACTCAGCATCCCAATGAAGAGGAATATAACTCAAAAAATGTCAGTTTGCATATGATTGCGTGTACTATAGCATGAGTTCTTGGGGCAAAGGTAGGACCATGAATTCTGTGTTATCTAGGTGTGGTAGTTAATCAGATAAATTTAGAATTGGGATGAAGGAACTGGAAGATTAGAATCTTAGTGTCTATACTATTTTGTGAGTCAGTGGGGAGAAATGTACAGACCTGAAGGACTTGGAGTCAGGAAGACTCAAGTTGAAATCTTCACCTCAGGCATAGTAGGGGCAACTTGGATGAGTTATTTAATCTTTACCCTTAATTACCTCACTTGTAAAATGGGAGCAGTAATAGTATCTATCTCATCTCACAGAACTGTTGACTAAAGTGAGGCAGTGTGTATGTAAAGCATCATATAATTCAAGTCTCTATCCTCCCAACTCTAACAAAAAGTTAGATGAGGACTCACCAATACCTTCCTTTCCCCACTTTTAAAAACGGAGCTTAACCACCTTGTCCTACTTCATGTGAAGGCAGAAACAGAGACAGTAACTCATTTTCAGGAAGGCCAATGACATCATAGGTGACATCTTGATTTGTTCGTAAATTGGATTAAAGTGAGGCAGAATTGAACAAAGTTGTCAACCTCACTCTTTGTGACTCATGGAAGTCAAAATGACTGGTGATGGCCCAGGATGCAATGGATGACTTTAGCATTTTCGATGTCTGACCAGGTTTTAAGTGCTCTTCAACTACCTTCAGGGTTATTGGAAGAAATTGTTCTCACCTCAGCATTCCACCAGGGAAGTCTTCACATGCTTGGGGTAGACATCCCCCTAACTCACTGACAGGTTTCCCGCAACCTGGCTTAGCCCGTCTGTCAAGATGGTTTCCCAGGGTGCTGCAGTTTCTTGGAGTCACGGTGAGAGTTAGGTGAATTAAGTGAACACCAAAAGTGAATGAGCAGCCCTGAAAAGGGCTCAGCAAGCTCTCATAGCAGAGGTGCTTGTCCTCCTGAGCATCTCATCCACCCCAGTATTTCATTTTCATGTCCAATTTAGTGCACTGAACTCAGCTGTTTATCCTAAGGAGTCTGGTGGGAACTATTTCTTTCTCTGCCTGTCCATCTACCTCTAGATTTATGGGGCTCCAATTACCATCCAATTACCTTTATTATACTCATCTCTGGAGACACATGTGATTGCTTTGCTTTTAATCCTGTGACCACTAGTTCTCACAAATTAGAAGCAGTTAGTCATGCTAGAAACTTGGACGGAAGAAGTTTTGCGTTCTATTTATTTGATATTAAGCAAATCATTTCACCTCTCTGAGCCTCCATTAACTCATCAATAAAATGGAGAGAATGGCTCTCCAAACCTTACTGGGTTGTTATGAGAATCAAATAGAAGCTTGTGACTTTTTAAATTGTAAAAGAAGCAGCAGTGATCTGGAAACTCAGCAAGAAGATAAGCAAGCTTTAAATGTTCTTTTTTTCCCCCTGATAAATGTTTAAGTTATACTTTTCTTTTACAGTCTTGTCACTTCCCAATGATTCATTCCTATTACCCCAGAAGTTCCACCTTGTAACAAAGACATTTAGTTAAGTTAAACAAACCAATCACAGAAACATTGGCTATGTGTAATAATGGATTTCTCCATCTTCATCTACCTTTTCTGAGAGGAAATCTATTTTTTTAATTTAAGGTCAAGGCTACATTGCTTAGAGTTCTGGTGTTTTTCAATGCTCTATTCCTTTACAAAATTACCCATGTAGAGTTAGGTTCAAGATCCTGTCCTCAAATGGGGGTTTTATGCTCATTTACAAAATGATCACCCTCATGTCTCAATAACATTGTCTCGGCCTGTATTTCACATGAAGCAGACAGGATAGTTAGCCTTAATTTTAAGAGTGGGGAAATTGAGGCACTGGAGAATCTCCATCCAACTTTTTGTTAGAATTAGGAGGATAATAGCTTGTATTTATGGTTCATTTGAGATAGTAGCCCTGTAAGGGAGATGCTGTTACAATCCCCAGAATAAGATGCTGTCCCTATTTTACAGAAAAAAACCTGAGGTCTATTCTGTATTGTTCCAGGCTAATGTGCCTTCCCCAGTACAATTCAAGGCAGTTTCAAAAGTGATACAGCTCCCTACTTAAATGTGTCTGGCGGTATGGGAAGAGGTAAACATGTTGGTTCACTCTATTGACAGCCTTACTTAATTTCAAATTAAAAAGCATTTGCTAAGTAACTTGTATACATAAGACATTGTGTAAATTGCTGGAGATGACTAAAAAATGATTCACGGCTGTTTTTAAGTAGCATATGGTCTAACGACAAGGAATGGGATAAGTACACAAATAGCTATAACAAGTTGTTGTTTAATCGTTTTCAGTCATGTCTGACCCTGTTCCATTTTCTTGGAAAATTACTGGAATAATTTGCCATTTCCTTCTTTAGCTCATTTTGCAGATTTAGGAAACTGAGGCAAATTGGGTTAAGTGACTTGCCCAGGGGCACCTACCTCCTAAGTGTCTAAGGCCAGATTAGAATTCAAGAAGATGAGTCTCCTCTGATTTCAGACCCACTATTCTATCCTATGTCTGGACTAGCTGCACTAACACAAGTTAGAAAGAAATTATTATGTGTGTATGAGAGATCAAATCAAATGATTCTGGAGATTGGAAAGGGGAGGAGGAACTTTTCATCAAGGGGAACAAGGGAAAATTTTATGGAGCTTTCATAGCTGAGGTCATACCGGAGCTGGGTCTTTTAAAAGAAAAGAACAGATTTCAGTGGGTGCAAGGTGGAGGGAGTTCATAATGCTTATTTGTCTCAAGCACTGTGCACATTTACTAAGTCTGTGCATATTTACTATGTACACAGGCACCGAGGCTACAAATTCAGAATTGAAAACAGTTCCTGTCATTAAGGAGCAAAACAATTCATATGGAGAATAAGGTTGAAGGAGAGGTTTTTGAGTTTTGAAAATTACAGGGATGCTGAGTGGGATCACAGGGCAATAGATTGACACACACTTTTAGACATTATGGTGGTACTGATTCGATTGAGGTTCCAGAACTGGGAAGTGACTTTAGACTTAGAATCAGGAATGTGTAACTTCAAATTATACCTCATCTATTTACTAACTTTCACCCTTAGCAAGTCTTAATCTCTTTGTCCTCGATTTCCTCATCTGTAAAATGACAAGGTTGGATTCTATGGTCCCTTCCACCTCTGATCCTATGATAAATCTGGGGAAGGGGTGACAGTGGAGAGAATTCTTTGTTAGTGGAACAAAGTAACTGTTGAGAAGATGGGAAAAGATGTCAGGTGAGTGAAGTGTTGCTGAAGCTGGGCAACTCACCAGTCAGGAGGGGAGGGACAGGACTTCTGGAGATGAAAAGGTCAAGTCTTCTAGGACTAGATCTAAAAATGGCAAGTAGTAAAATTTGCTTGGAATAAAGAGTGCATGAGTGAAAGAGAGAAGAGAATAATGAAGTTAGAGGAGGAGGCTGGGATCAGTCCATGGAACACCAAGGTAAGCATTTCTATTTTATCACCTATCATCTAGGGGAACCAGGAAAGATTTCTAAAGCAGAGAAATAGCCTGGTCAGACTTGCTCATTAGGAAGATTTCTTTACACTGCTGCAAGACATGTGTTAAAGAGGGTAGAGGGTAAAAGCAGGGAGGGCAGCTAGGAGACTATTATAATAGCCAGGCTAAAGCTGAGGAGCCTGAAAGTAATGGCTGTGACCACAGGAGTGGAAAAGAAGGCATGGATATGAGAGATGTTGTGGAGGTAGGGCGTACTGGACTTGGAAACTGATGATGTGGGAGGGAGGGATAGTGGAGAATCAAAGATATGTCTGAGATTCAAGCCTGAGTGAACGGTGCTGCCTCCTGCAGAAATAGACTTTGTAAGTAAGAAAGAGCATGTTTGAGGATGGTGGGGCAGGTGCTTCCTCCAGGAAAGAATGATGAGTTCATTTTGGAGCTATCTGAAGCACCAGATGGGTTCATGATAAGTTAGAATCCTAGAATGTCAAAGCTGGAAGAGATTTTAGCAAAAAGCTTCACTTTCCGGATGAGGCCCATAGACATAAAAATAATAATTGGCAGAGTAATAATAATTTACAGAGCATTATAGTTTCTCAAGCATTTTTATAAAATGCATTCACTCTCTCTCACACAATAACCCTATGATGTTTGGGCAATAGATAATATTGTCTCCATTTGACAGATGAGGAAACTAGCTTAAATTAGGTGACTTGTCCAAGATCACAGTGCTGGTATCAAATTATAAGAAGCTGGGTCTTTCTGTCTTCGAGTCAAGGGCTCCATTCACTCTACTAGGCTGCCTTAAGTAACTTGCCCTAGGCACAAAGCTTATTAGTGGCAGAACGGGGACTGGAACCTGGGTCTCCTGTGTAAATCAATTTTTTGTAAATAAACTGCTCAATATGCTAGGAAAGCTGTGACTTAAAGGAACCCTCTGGTGAATTCTTTTGTAATGGAAATAATCATCTCCTGATACATCGTTTTGTTGGATCAGATTTCTGTATTTGGATTTGCTGAAAATGGGGCATGTAGTACAGTGGCTCTTGGGTCTATTTAAGGTCATGCAACTGATAAGACTTTTCAGCTTGGGCTCCAGAAGATGAAAACTAGAGAATTGGCCCCTTGTTGCAGAATTCTGTAGGCACAGCCTGCATTTCTGCATCTCAAGCTTTCACAGATCTTGCTCTCACTGAAGAGATGTCAAGTGCAAATTTTCAGCTGCTCTGGTTGACTGATTTCTGCGTTGGCAGGGAGGAAGGGCAGATTTCTCTGGCAGCCAATGGGGAAGGAGAATCATATCTGCTCCAACCAGACAGAAAGGCCCAGAGAGGCTTTCTGCTTTGGCCTGGCTGCAAAGCGACAGCTAGAACCCGACCCAAACCAGTTTTTTGGTCACCTATGATAGATTCCCTCAGACAGGGAGAAGAGGCCCTTTGCAAAGGTGGCTACATCAGAAGGGCTGGGGTAATGGGAGCCCAGCAGTTCTGAGGCACCACCTTCTCCCTTCATCCCTGTGGTTCTATTTCTACATTTTGCTTTAGTGAGCATTAGAAAGATGAAAAGAGAACCTGCAGATTGCTCTGTCTAATCCTGTAATTATCGGGGAACTCATGATGAGAAATTATAACGCTCTATAGCTTTCACAGGGTGGAAAAAAATGCTTCCTTTTTCTGTTTCCTGCTAGACACCTTGGAGAAGGCAGCCTGCTGGGAATCCTTGGAATACATGGGCCCTGAGAGAATAAGCTTGAATATTTCCCAGAGAGCAGGGTCCCTGGAGTTTTCCCCTCCCCTGACCCTTAGTCCTGAAGTGGAGTCATTGTATTCCATTTTCCTGGGTAATAAAAGTAATGTTGGGTCCTAGGGCACTACCCTCATTGATCCAGGTTTAATGAGTATGACTTCATGAGACAGCAGGCAGGAGACTAGTTTAATTTTGGAGGCTTAATGATATTAGAGTATCTTCCTTTGTGAACCCAGCAAGTTTCCCTTTCAATCCTAAGTGTGTTTTCTTGCTTGTGAAGAATTATTAGTTAGCCAATGACTGGTGATCATCTATTTCCCACCTCCACTGAGAACAGAGTTAGAAGAGATGACATTCACTAGATATATGACCTTAAACAAATTATTTGCCCACTCTGGACCTCAATTCTCTCATCTACAAAAATGAAGGGAAGGATTAAATCGACTCTGAGATTTTTTTCTGGTTTTCAAATTGTATGATTTTTTTTAACTGGAGAGATAGCCAACTCTTGCTTTTCAACATAGGGATTATATTTTATGGAATTTTTTGTGACAAGTGCTTCACTTTAGGCTGGCTTTTCTCTGTCACCCAACACCTGTCTGCCCCCCTCTCCCCACTCCTCTGTCAGTCACCGGGAGCTCAGTGATTGTAGACCTATTTTGGTATCAATCAGAGTCAAGCATCAACAGGAAGATAAACCTGCTGCAAATATATATGATGCATCCTAGAGCCACATGTTATATATATATACCACAATGTGGCCACCATTTTGGGTGATCTGTGCATGGCTCCACTTTCTTAGCACAAATAATGGGAAATCCACAGTATTATCAAGTTTAATGGCAAAGATGAGATACCAGGAAGAGTGTGATGTTAGGTAAAGAACTGGCTAGATATAGAGTCAGAGGATTTTTGGTTTAAATTCTGCAATTTATCTAGGTACTTTGGGGAAATTCACTTTTCCCTCTCTAGAGTTCTATTTTCTTCTCTGTAAAGAAGAAAGTTCATTCTTTGATTAAAAAAGAATGCAGAGGTCATCCAGCCCAAAGCCCACATTTTATGGATGAGGACACAGCCCAGATATTAAGTGATTTGCCTCAGGTGTCTCAAGTTGTAGAGGGTAGCTTGGAGATGCAATCAATAGAGTGCGGGGCCTGGAGTCAGGAAGACTTTTCTTTCTGAGTTCAAATGTAGCTCCAGACAGTTCCTGGGCAAGTCACTTAACCCAGTTTGCCTCAGTTTGTTCATCTGTAAAATGGTCTGGAGAAGGAAATGGCAAACCACTCTACTACTTTGGTCAAGAAAACTCCAAATGGGGTCATGAGGAATTGGATATGACCAAAAAAATGACCAAGCAATACCAATAACAATCCCAATTCAGTAAGTGTTTAGCCTTTGAGGCAGTGTTCTTTCCTCTCTGCTGTAATACTTCTATTCATTCAACAAACTTTATTAAGCATTTTCTACAGTAGAAGTTGAGAATACAAAATCAAAACAATGGGAGTCTCTGAACTCAAGTAGCTTAAAGTGGTAAAGATACCATTGGCCAGAGGTATCAAACCAGTACTCTAAAGTACAGCATGAACTAGATTAAAATGTATTTGGGAAATGTTTAATGAAATAAATAAAAACACCATGAAACATTAATAATGTTCATGTGGTTTTCTAAGTCAATGTGCATCTTGTAGAGATCCTTCCAGGTCTAAAAGTCACTGCATCTCAAGGCTGGAAGGAACTTTTTAGCACCTCTGGTCACCTCCAAACTCTATCTGAATTTTGTAAATAGGAGAAAACTTGCTTGTGTGCAGTTTAAATCCATCACTATCCCATCACCCTCCCCTTCTGTGTTTTGAATTTGAGGCCCTCCACTTAATCATTGTTCTCAAGCTTTCCATGGGATCAGAGTACAGGAGATAACAAAAGGAGAGCAGACAGCTCTTAATTATTCAGGGACTGACAGATCTAGTATGTGGATTATCCAGGACCCCTGGACACCTCTCTCTGGGGCCTGCACAGCAATTCCTCCTTGCAGAGAACTCAAGTGTCTAGGCTTCGGTAACTCAATCAGTAGTAAGAAAGTGGGAAGATCTTATCACTTAATGCAAACTCTTTGTTTTCTAGCCAAAGGCTTCCGTCTTACTCCTCCCCATCCCCACTCAGGTGCCTGAGAGAGGCAGCCCTAGCTGAGTCCACCTTGAAACTGCCACATAGAGGCAGTTTCTGGGGTGTGTGTGTGTACGCCTGTGTGCGTGCAAGCCCTCTGGCAGGACAGAAGAGAAAAATACCACTGACTTAATTATCCAGGGGCCAAATCTCCATGGATTGATTATCTAGGCTGCAGCTACTCTTCCTTTCTTGTCAATGCACAGGAAGCCCTGCCTCCAGTTTGTGGATCCAAGGGAAATCTAGGGGGGTCTGAAATCAAAGGGAGAATCCTTATGACAGAAAGTGCCAGAGGCACCTGCACCATTGGGACTCCCACAGTTCTCAGATGAGTATATCTGTGGTCTTGGTCTGGACCTGCATAGATAGAAGAAATTTCCTCAGCTGATAAATCACTTAACAGTTCTGCAATTTATAGTCTTAGAAAAAAGCTTTTTAAATACTCTGCTGGAATCGGTAAATGTGGGTTTAAAAAATTTTTTGACAACTATTTAAATATAATTGGTTTCTTTATAATCCTATGTATTTTATTCTTTGCATTTTAAAAGCATTCAAAGAAGTAGTCGAACTTCAACAAACAATCAAAGGGCTCTAGGACACAAACATGGTCCATACTTAGGAGATTGAGAGCCCATGTGCCTAAAGTAACACGGACAAAGCATCAGAGACTGACCTGTCCAGCAGGTCTTCAACGTGGGTCAAAAAAAGAAGGACATAGACCGAAATTAAGGCAAAAGCCTGCGGGGGCTAAGACAGCCCGGGAACAGGATCTAAAGAGAGAGAGAGGGGAGACTACTCAAAGTAATGGTCAAGCATGTCTCGTTTATTAGCTTACAGTTACAGAATTTATAGGCAGAAAACCGCAATGCCATGTATGCATAAGGATTGGGTAGCATGATAGATGAGTCAAATATTTTTGTAACATTTACCAGGTGCAGATTATGAGACGGTTAGGGGCCCAAGGACGGGGTGGAATAACGTAGTTTTGTCTATTCCATATCAGTTCTGGGAACTGTGGTCTTGACATTCCTCAGAAATCATCAGCCTCAGGGCCGTGGTGACCTGGGTTTGTTCAAGAGGGGGGAAGAGCAAGGGGAAAGGTTGGGGAAGGTTCCTGACATGTCCCCCATTTTTCTTTAATAATGAGGCACTCAGGCCTCGTGACCCATTTCCAGCAATACCGGGAGTGTAATGGCTGGTGCAGGTGTCTTAACACTCACGCAGTACAGCCTGGAGGTAGCTGGCCATTGGATGCTGTCTTAGGTCATTGGGATTGTCCATACCATCCGTGGGATTGCCACGCCAACCCCTGTCTCAGATGGATAGATCGATCACTCAAGGTTGCCCGTCATGGCATCACAATGGTCTTATAGCCGTGGCTCATTTTTAAACCTTTTCCAAAGATACCCGGGTTACATATTGCAGAGGTCAAAGTTTTTCATAAAAATGGCAAGGAACAGTTTGTCAGGATCCATGAGGGGTACAGGGAAAGAGGGGTAAGGGGAGGGTGATTTCTAAAAGCATCAGGCTTAACCAAAAACAAAGAATCATCTCAAAGCAATACATGAAGTACTCTTAGAATATTAAAAAGTAGTTTCGAGTGCCAATGCACCCGCAGTATCAATTCATGAATTACAATTCTTAGGAATACAATTGATAGCATAACACAAGGTCCTAATATCAGAGAGATACAATATGTCTCTGGAGAAGGGATATGAAATGGTGTTACAAAGCAAACTGTGCATGTATAAGGGAGTTATAGTAGGGTGAACAATTATAGTTATAGTAGGGTGAACAATTATCAGGTTTTTTGAAAACAGAGACAAAGTTTTCGAATTCTTTCTGCTGCCCGCCGAAGTCTGGATTTCTTCAAGAGGTGGTCATTAAAATGCAGGGGTTCGATGTTTTCAGCTTTGCCTTCTTCTTGGTCTTGTATGCGATGGTAGTATATGTGATTCTTCCTGCTAATTGCTGTATCTACTTGGGTTTTTACAAAAGATGTTAGTTTATTAAAGGCCCAGGGGCCAAAAGAGATGAGTAAAAGGAGACCTATAATAGGCCCGAGAAGGCTAGGGAGAAGGGTGGAAAGCCAAGGAGAGGTAGAAAACCAATTTTGGTACCAGGATTCTTGTTGTTCCCTCTCTTTCTTTCTTTTTTCTAGGCTATCTCTAACCTTCTGTAAGCTATTTTCTACAAGGCCTAATTTATCGGAGTAAAAGCAGCAATTTACAAAGGTCCGGGTATAGAGTGGGCCACCAATCAGAGGTGGAGATTTTTGAGGTACTCCATACCACGTCTCCCCAGGAATTTTGCACTACCCAAGTATAGTTGAGTAGTTGGTAGGGAGAGGGTAGTGCTGAGGGGGTCACTAGAAGGAGGATTAAAAAAATGAGTTGCATAGCGGTAAACTAATATACTAAGCAGGGCAGGGAATTGATGTGTTTGGACAACAGCAGCAGAAGCTAATAAGGAGAATAAGCGCTATTATGATGACAACAGCTGCAATAAGAAGGAGAGAAAAATACATTACCCCTGCGTTGGGCCTCTGGAGCTGCCGAGTGTTGGGATGGTGGTCCGGGGTCAGGGAATAAAGCTTCTCAGGCTCCTTGGCCTATCTGTACCTGTAAGAAAGCAGAAGGGGCTTTTCTCAGGGTTTTCCCCTGGGTGGTTGAAAGGGTTTGACCAGGCGCTCAGGGAGCCATCTGGCATTCTGGGCCTGGGAGTCATAAACACATGCGTGTCCTTTTCCCCAAATTAGAACAGGGTCAGGACCATACCACTTGTTGGTGAGTGGATCTCTCCATTTGACCTGAGCATAAGTATCAGATGTAGAGGGGTGCCAGAGACGGTCTGCTGCTGACTTCCCATTATCATCCAACGTTAGGAAGTTGAGCACAAAAAGCGCATGATTAAGGACGGTCTTCTGGTTGCCAGCTCGTGAGTACAGTAATTCAGGGCCTGATTGTAGTTTATTAATCATTCTCTTTAGAGTCTGATGTGCTCTTTCCACTATACCCTGTCCTTGGGGGTTATAAGGGATGCCAGTGATATGTTTAATACCCATGTGTGCACAGAACTGTTTGAATGAGGAGCTGGTGTATCCAGGGCCGTTATCTGTTTTAAAAATTTTAGGCTTTGGTGCCATAGCCAGGGTGGCCACAACATGGCTGATAACATGCTTAGTGGCTTCTCCAGTTTGAAGGGAGGCGCAAAGGAACCCACTGAAAGTGTCAATGGACACATGGATGTATTTTAATTTACCAAGCGATGGAAGATGGGTGACATCCATTTGCCAAAGCTCTCCAGGTATCAGTCCCCGTGGATTGACTCCTAAATGTGGTTCAGGTAAGTGTACTAAACAGCCAGGGCATTGTTTAACTATCTGTCTTGCTTGATCTTTTGTGATCTTATATAGGAGTCGTAGGGTGTGAGCATTTAAGTGGTGTATCTTGTGTGCCTCAGTGGCTAGGTCAACAGGAGAGGCTAATTCACTTGTAGCTAAGAGAGCTTGTTTGGTGGCTAGATCTACTTTCGTATTTCCTTCTGTCAGGGGACCAGGAAGGTCAGTGTGTGCACGGATGTGGCAAATAAAGAAGGGGTGACTTCTTTCCTGAATCAGATTTTGTAATTGAGCAAACATAGGGGAAGCATTAGTAGAGGGCTTGATATAAGGAACAGTTTCAAGCAGTGGAACAGAATTGGCAATGTATGCACTATCAGTATAAATGTTCATGGGACCGGGGATATTCCTGAATACCCAGAGTATAGCGGCTAGTTCTACAAGTTGAGCAGATGCATAAGGCGTGTGAAAGGAAGTGAGTTTTGAGTCTATTGTGACTGCAGCTGTCCCTGATGAAGAGCCGTCAGTAAATATTAGATGAGCCTTTTTTATAGGGCTAGTCTTGGTTATACGTGGAAAGGTAACTGAATTTTCTGTAAGGAACTTAATAAGTTTATCTGGAGGGTATTGGTTGTTCAATGTCCCTTGATAAGAAATAGTGGCAATAGCCCAAGCGTCACTCCTTTGTTGGAGTTGCGTCAGTTCTGTGCTGGTGTATGGGCAGACAATATGGTCGGGATCTTTCCCAAAAATTTTTATGGAGAGGGTCCTTCCTTCTTGTAGAATCTCTGATACAAGTATGGGATAAGTGGCAAGTATTTTATTAGGAGTTGCTGAGCTATGGATCCAGAACAGGGGCATTCCTTGCCATAGCAAACCGGTGGGAGAAAAGGTTGTGGAAAAAATGAGAAGCCAGAGTTTTTTTGCAGGGTCATAGTATCCAATCTTTTGAGTGGATATTGCCTGATTGACTTTCTGTAAGGCAGTCTCACCTTCCTTTGTTATGGAGCGTGGTGAGGAAGGGTCCGAGTCTCCTTTTAGAATGTCAAAGAGGGGTTTAAGATCCCCTGTAGTTAATTTCAGATAGGGACGTAGCCAATTAATATCCCCTAGAAGTTTTTGGAAATCATTTAATGTCTTAAGATGGGCGGTACGTATCTGGGCTTTCTGGGTTATTACTTGAGAAAAATGTAGCTCAAACCCAAGGAAAAGTTGGGGGAGGGTAGTTTGGACTTTTTCTGGTGAAACTTGCAGGCCTCTCTTTTGGAGGGCTGAAACTAGACTATCAGATACCTTTACTAATTCTAATTCTGAAGGGCCTGCGATTAAGATGTCATCCATGTAATGGATTATATAGAGATGTGGGTATTTTAATCTAAAGGGGTCTACCGTTTGAGCAACATATTTTTGGCAAAGGGTAGGGCTATTGGCCATGCCCTGTGGCAGGACCCTCCATTGGAACCTAAGAGATGGGCCTATACAGTTAATGACAGGGACAGTGAAGGCAAATCTTTTACAATCTTCAGGGTTTAATGGTATGGAGAAGAAGCAGTCTTTAAGGTCTATGACAATCCTATGAAACCCAGCGGGGATTGCTACGGGGGCAGGCAAGCCTGGCTGAAGGGCCCCCATGGGTACCATGGTTTTATTGACTGCTCTAAGATCATGGAGTAACCTCCATGACCCAGACTTCTTCTTGATTATAAATATTGGTGTGTTCCAAGGTGAATTAGAGGGCTCTATATGACCCACGTCTAATTGTAGTTGAACTAATTTAGTTGCAGCCTCTAGTTTTTCTTTTGGGAGGGGCCACTGATCTATCCAGACGGGGGTATCTGATTTCCAGGTGATCTTATCCGCCTGTAGGCTGGGGGGATCAGTGGCCCTTATGAAAAAAGGTTTTGGTTTTGGAAGCCAAGGCCTGTTCTGTCTGATTGGGGTTGCAGCTGTATAGGTTCCCGAATTCCATGATTATTCTTTCCTAGTCCTTGCTTGGGAAGGAATCCTTGTCTCAACATTTGCTCTGTGACAATAGAATTGGGGCTACACATGATAATGCCCATTTGAGATAAAATATCTCTACCCCAAAGGTTGATGGGGAGGTTAGGAACTATAAAGGGGCGTACTATGCCCTTGTTTCCTTCTGCATCCTCCCATATCAGCATTTGTGTAGATTCCATAGTCTCCTGAGTCTGTCCTATGCCTTGGAGATGTGTGAGAGATGGTTGCAGGGGCCAAGAGTTGGGCCATTGGGAGGCAGAAATGATTGTGGCATCAGCCCCTGAGTCAATTAGTCCCATAAAGGATTTGCCTTGTAGTTTTAGTTTTAAGGTGGGCCTCTCTTGTGATAAGGACTGTACCCAATATATGTCAGATGACCCAGGGTTAGATATTCCTCTCTTATTTTTGAAAGCTGGGAAGCTAGTGTCTAAAGGGAGTGGCAGTGCTTGAGCCAAACGTTGTTTCGGGGGGATTGTAATAGTGCGGTGGGGGGAAGAAGCGATGACCTTAATTTCTCCCTCATAGTCATTGTCAACCAAGGTGGGGTGAATAATTATCCCTTGAAGGGTACATGAGGCACGGCCTATAATGAGGAAAAAAGACCCAGGTGGCGGAGGTCCAAAAGAGCCAGTAGGCAAGGCTTTTGGGCCGTCCTCAGGTTTTAATACTGTGGTGGTGGAGGTACACAAGTCCACCCCTGCGCTCCCTGGGGTTGCCCTGTGGAGCTGGGGAGGAATTGGGGCCCCGTGGCTGTGTGAACAGGTCCTTGAGGGGCCCGGGGGGGGCCCCGTCTGCCGTTTCCCGGAAGGGGAGGCAGAGGAGGCAGAGGTCTTCCTTCAATATCATGTGTGGATTTGCAAGTGTTGCCCCAGTGATAGCCTTTTTTACATCTAGGGCACACAGAGGCTGGCAGCGCTCGTCTATTTTGAGCCGTATTGCCAGGAAATCCCTGAAAGTTAGAGGGGCATTGTCGGGCAAAATGTCCTTCCAAGCCACATTTAAAGCAAGTTTTCTGGTGCCCAACAGTTTGTCCTGTATTAACTGCTGCCCCTATAGTGAGTACTGCCTCTGACATGTTTTTCATGGGATCTTGCAGGGCCAATACTGCTTGAGACATTTTTTCTAGTTTGCTCATAGTAGTGTCCTGAACATCTCTGCAGAGTTTGATCATCTCATTAAGGGATTTATCCTGCCACTGGCCATTAAGGACAGCGCGGCATGAACTATTGGCATTTTCATAAGCTAATCTTTTTATAATAGGGTCATCAGCCGCAGCATTCCCTAAAGTACGTTCGGCAGTCTCTAGAAGTCTGCTTATGAATTCAGAATATTCCTCATCCTTTTTCTGGCTGATTCTGTTTAAGGGCATAAAAGGAGAGCCAGTAACAGGGAGGGCCCGCCATGCCTTATGGGCAGCGTGATCAATTTGTTCTAAGAGTCCTGTAGGAAATTTTTTCTGTTTTTTCTCTAGGGCGTATGGTCCTCTGCCTGTTAATTTCTCATAAGTCCAATCTTTATTTTTGGTTTTAAGGTTTCTTTTCTCTATAATCCTACACTGGTGGTCAAATTCAGATTGCCAGTTTATGAACTGTCCTTTAGTCAATACCGATTGAGCAACTTTCACCCATTCGGTAGGGGTCAGTAGACCACCTCTTTTAGCAGCTTCTAAGGCCGACAAGGTAAAGGGAGCATTAGGGCCATAATTTTTAACAGCTGAAAGAAGATCTTTCAAATTTTTAAATCGGGGTTTGACAAAGTCTGTTTCTTCCTCAGAATCCGTCCCTCCCTCATTTTCTTCTATTTTTTCCTCATCTGTCCCTTCATCAGTATTGTCTGCTTCTTCCTCCTCACTCCCCTCTTGCGCCGCATCGGCGCCATGAGTGGCTTTTTTCTTTCTAGTAATGACGGGAAAATTAAAGGAGCTACGTTGTTTAGCTTTTGTAGGGTTATTCCTAGGATCCTTTTTAGGGCTAGAGTTGTGTTTGGCTAAAGTCTGGGAAGGCGGGGCCAGATTTTCAAGATTGAGCAAGGGGGAGGTTTGAAGGGAGGCTTGTAAAGCCGAAAATTCCTTTGTCATTTCAAGATATTGTTTCTGTAAATCTAAGGTTTTCCGCAAGGCAGACATGCGTTTGGTAATATCCTCCTGGACTAGACTAAGATCTGGAGTAACAAAGGGGTGAGAAAGGGAATTCTTAAGGATAGGAGGGGCCGAAGGATGTTGTGAGACATGCACCCCATAGGGATCGTAAGCAGCGGCTTCCTCTTCAGTGAGACTCTCACTGTCTTTTCTATTTCTTGGCTGGTTTTGTTTATAGGGAAAAACAGGAAAGGCCAGGAGGGAACCTTCCAAAGGGGGCAGGGGGGATGATGAGATGGGCGGATATATGGATTTAGGTTGGTAGGGGGGCATTTCAATAATCACAGAGGGAGCCTTTTTAGGGACAGATTCTGGTGGAATAGAGCTATGTGACACGGCATGAGACAAAGGACGCAGGCAAGACTCTGCTTCTATAAGTAATTGTCTAATTTTGCCACTATTGTTTGAATCTTCTACAATGTCATTAATTAATTTCCAGAGGGTTAAAACCTTCTGGGGGACGCTTTCTCCTCCCTGGATTTCTTTTTTAATGAGTTCGTTTAGGTCTTGTCCTACCTTTTGCCATTTTCCTGGATGAATGTCAGGACCGTTTATTATAAACCAGGGGCAAACTTTATCAATATAGATAAAAAAATTTATAAGTTCCTTCTTTTTAACTTTAATACCTCTCTCTTTAAAATTTTCTTTAAGCTCTCTAACAAAATTTTCTTCCTTACTCAACTTAGATCCCATGATATCGACAGACGCGAACACTTACCTCTTTTTACTTTCGTTTCACGGAGCTCCGTAACGCCAGCAGCCTGGGGGAGCGAAATCGTCTCTGGGGGTCCGGACGGGCGGGGGGAGCGTTCTGTCGGGTCAAAGTCCCTATTTTTGAGCCTTCACGTTGGGCGCCAGTTGACCTGTCCAGCAGGTCTTCAACGTGGGTCAAAAAAAGAAGGACATAGACCGAAATTAAGGCAAAAGCCTGCGGGGGCTAAGACAGCCCGGGAACAGGATCTAAAGAGAGAGAGAGGGGAGACTACTCAAAGTAATGGTCAAGCATGTCTCGTTTATTAGCTTACAGTTACAGAATTTATAGGCAGAAAACCGCAATGCCATGTATGCATAAGGATTGGGTAGCATGATAGATGAGTCAAATATTTTTGTAACATTTACCAGGTGCAGATTATGAGACGGTTAGGGGCCCAAGGACGGGGTGGAATAACGTAGTTTTGTCTATTCCATATCAGTTCTGGGAACTGTGGTCTTGACATTCCTCAGAAATCATCAGCCTCAGGGCCGTGGTGACCTGGGTTTGTTCAAGAGGGGGGAAGAGCAAGGGGAAAGGTTGGGGAAGGTTCCTGACAAGAGACCAGACTTGAAAGCAGGTCTTTCTAACTCTGAAGTCTCCCCTTAGCCAATCAAAGGGAGAGGTCAGTTAGCATCTCTATTGTTTTACCTATGGTTTAAAAAGGGGGGGGAGAGAAGGGTTAGAGAACAACAACAATATACACTTCTAGTTGAAACAATGGTATGGTAGTAGAAGTAGTACCAGACTTGAATTTCAGCTGTAAGATGACTCCACAGCCTCTAAGGTCTTTTTTTACCGTGGCCATCCATTTTCTATGTGAAACAAAATGAGGATGAGGATGAGGATGATGGTGATGATATTATCGTTCTTCAATCTTTTAGTCATGTCTCACTTTTCATGATCCCATTTGTGGTTTTTCTTGGCAGAGACACTAGAGCAGTTTGCCATTTCCTCCTCCAGCTCATTTTACAAATGAGGAAACTGAGGCAAACAGGATTAAGTGACTTGCCCAGGGTCACATAGTTCTCAAGTGTCTTCAGTCATATTTGAACTCAGGTCTTCTGAGTTTTATCTGCTGTGCCACCTAGCTACCCAATGAAGATGATGATGGCTAGTGATTTGTAAAGCACTTTATCCACATTTTCTAAGTTGATCTCATAAACTTTGGAGATAGGTATTACATTTGAGATTACCAGAAGTTAAATGACTGGCCTATGTCACCCAGGGGGCTACACTAGCTAGTGTTTGAGACAAGATTAGTCCTTGCTTCAAGCCCAGTGTTTTATCCATTCTGTCAAACTGGCTTTCATTGCAGAATGTAGAATCTTGGTATCCCCGATCTATTTTTGCTTTTTTTTTTTTTTTTTTTTTTTTTTTTTTTGTCTCTCCAATGCTTAGCACTGTGTAGATCATGTAGTAAGCACCCAATAAATGTTTATTGATTGATTGATTCACAAGCCACTGCTTTGCTTACAAAGAATGCTTTACAAAGAATGTTTTTAAGGTTTTCCTTAATCTGGCCTTAACTTTATTTTCTGACATTATCTCATACTTCTCCTGCTCTACCTCCTATCCCTAGTATGTCTCCTGAGAAAGAGGAAAATCACAATGAGTAACATGAAGGGAGGCAAACTTTGCCCCCTGTCACTTCTCCTCCTCCCTCATGGACTTCCTGGATATAACTTCCAGTGTCCTATCATGACACTCCTCTCAGGGAATCCGTTTCTTCAGTTGTATCATGGGATGATGGCCAGACTCTTTTTAGGAAATGGACCATTCCCTCCCCTAGAAACAGACTGATATTGCAGAATAAGCATTGATTCTAAATTCAGAAAAACTGGGCTCAAATCTTAGCTCAGCTGCTTACTACCAACACAACTTCCTAGGACCTCAGTTTCTTCATTTGTAAAATTAAAATGTCGGACTGGATGGCATTTGAGATCCCTTCCAGGACTGTATCTGTGAGACATGAACTAAGTGGTCATTCTGAACTCTTTACTGCATCCCCAACTGAATTTGCCAAGGATTCCTAGTTATAACTCTATCATTCATGTCCCATACTGCTGCTGTTTCTTCCCTCTCTTACACCAGAGTTGAGGACCGGCCTTGGAGTAGCCCCACACACTCTGAAAATACTTGGAAGAGAACCATCAGCCAGGGATAATGCAGGGACTGAGTTCTCCAGGAGAGCAGTTCCAACAAAGGCTCTCTCACATGCATTTGGAGTCCTTACTCTGAACAGAACTCTCCAGCTAGCAGTAGGAGTGGCCATGTCCAGATTTTGCCACCCAAGATTCTGTTCTCTATTTTGGCCTCCTGGATAAAGTGAAATTGAGGTTCCACTGAATTGACCATTCATGGGTGATTATTTACAAATTCTGGGAAACAAGAGCCTCTCTCAGCTAATGCATGGTGTTTCCACTGCAGAGACTGGCTTAGAAATATAGAGAATTCTGGTTATTTTCAGGCATAAATGCTGACTATACAGAAGACATATTTTTCTTGTTGTTCAGTCCTGTGTCACCTTCAAGATTCCACAGATTGTAGCACCCCAAGCTTTTATCTCTACTTATAAACCTATGATTCATTTTTCTTTCATTATCTCCCAAAATCTGTACAAACTTATGTAAAGTCTGTACAAGCTCATGTTCGTTGCTTCTATTACACTACCTATTCATCTCATCCTCTGCCATCTTCCTCTCATTTTGCTTACTATCTTTCCCAAGATCAGGGATTTTCCAATGAGTTCTGATTTCTCATTATGTGGCCAAAGTATTTAAGCTTCAACTTCAGTTTTTGTCCTTCTAAAGATTTGTTTGAATTAGCTACTTTAAGTATTGTTTTGATGTCTTTGCTGTCCAAGGAGTCTCCCCCAGCCCCACAGTTTGAAAACCTAGATTCTGCGGCACCTAGCTTTCCTCATAGTCCAACTCTCACAGCCATACATTGCTACTGGTAAAAGCTACTGGTAGCTTTGCCCATATGGATTTTTACTGGCAAAGTGATATATCCCATTATGTAAATCCATGAACCCAAAGGTGAAAAACACCTGAATTAGAATTAGTGTTATTGTCCTTCCCTAGCTTGTGTTTATTTTATTTTTGCATTTATCTTTATCTACTTGTATAATAATCCAACCAGATGAAGGATATGGATGATACACATTCCTAACATAGATTAGGAAGCCTCCACAGAGATGGGATAAAGTGGCTCATTTCTGAGATTTAAAGGAACTTCACAGAAGACTTTAAACAGATAATGCTAAAAGCAATAGGAAATTTATTTGGCACAATTTAAGTCACAAGAGTGTGAGAAGAAAGGGAAAGGAAAATGAATAAAAGATAGATTCGGAATCTGGAGTGGTTAGTTTAGTTAATTGTTAGTTAGTGATTAGTTAATAAAGTTTAAAGCCAATCATTGGCAGGAAAAGGTTACAATCAGAATCTAGAGCAGGAAGGAATCCATGAAGGTTCAATAAGTGGAGGTAATTAGACCAAACTCTCTGCTCTCCTGCCATCAGGGTCACTCCATCTATCAAGGTAGCACAGAAGTGCTACATAGGACCATGAACTGTGGGAAGGATTCAGACACATATAATTGTTTTCTTACCACTGCTGTCACAGGCAAGGAGATACTAGCTAGCCCATTGGCATAGGGAATAGAAATATATTGCATATAAAATTGTTAATAGATTCCAGAAAGGGAATTTTTATGCAGAAGGGAACAAATCTAGAGAGAAGAATTATTCTGGGAGGAGGAAAAGAAGTACTGCTAAATTAAGAGATACTTATTTTCAACAGCAGATCAGGTAGGAAAAGGGTAATTCAAGGTCCACTGACACCTGATAAACAACAAGGTGCAAGGAAATTATACCTCAGAGGGGGAGAAATTATACCCAAGATATGCAAAGAAAACCAGAAGTAAGAGGTTGCTGGTGATTTAGGTAGTCTAATGGATGTTCTGAAGGCACAGCACAATGTATCAGGTGAAATGTGTCAATGCATATTGGGAGTGCTCTCAGAGTCAGTGTTCCCATACAACCTGTGGTTGAGATAGTTATTCCTAGGTCCTCATTCTGTGTGAAGCTCCTGGGAGTTATGCCAGTTTGACCAGATGACCAGAGAATAAGGCCTTGTCCTTTAACCAACCAGTCTCTGGGAAGCTCTCCAGGTCTCATCCGTGTGGGGAATCGTGGAAATAGCAACCCAGACATCATCATCAAAGAAAACAGCCTTCTTAAGAGTTACCTCTCCCACGCCTGGGTTTGGCTATTAACCTTGTAGCTGAAGTAACCTTTGTGAGAAACTTCCCCCTCCCTGCAGGTAGGAACAGCAATGATGGAGATGAAGCCTCTGGCATTAGTGATGGGACAGTTAAACTATCTAGACATTTGCTAGAAGCCTCATTTTGAGCTTCTGGTAAAAAAGCAGAACATCTGATAAATTGTCAACTTGCTTTGCTGACAATCTCATTTTTTAGATAGAAGAGGAAAAAATAGAGTTGCTGCTATTTTGCACCTAATTCTGACCAAAAAAAAAAAAAAAAAACTTGGCTTGTAATGTGGACATGACAAGAAACTTGACAGAAAGTTCCCATTTTATCTTGGATTCTTTAATATCAAGGGAAGGTAGCTAGGTGGCATAGTAATGGTTCTAGAAGTCAGGAATGCTGAAGATGAAATCTAGTCACAAACAAGCTGTGTGGGCAAGTCACTTAACCACTATTTGCCTCAGTTTCCTCAACTGTAACATGAGGATGATAATAATAACGCCTTCATCTTGAGGTTGTTATGTGGATCAAATTCGATATATTTTTTTAAAAGTACTTTGCACAGTTTCTGGAACTTAGTAGGCACTAAGCAATTACTATTATTATCACCATTATTATTAAGAAATTAATACTTTATTGTTATTATATTATACATTGTATATTATGTTATATTATTATTAATATTATTATTACCATTAAGGAATTATTATATTATTTAATATTATATGTTACATTATCAATAGTTGTGTTATTAAGGAATAAATCATATGTTATTTATTATTTTGTTGGTATTATTATTATTGTTATTAAAGAAGAAAATTATAATCAGCAGATTCAGTCTAGATTTAGGGAAAGTAGTTGTTTAGAAGTTTATATGACATAGATATCATCCTATGACCAGCATAAAAGGAGACATGGTTAATGAAGGATAAGAGATCATGAACTCTCAAATGTAAAATCAATTCCAGAATGAAAAAGAGGAAGCAGATAAAGAAGTCAATGTAACTACAGGGAACTCTCTGATGAGCTCAGATTGTTATAGGATAGGTATTTTTAAAAATAGAATGAATGCAGAGAAAAGGGTGATCATGGAAGAATAGCAACAACTTGTGAAAATGTGAAAAATGTTTTTCTTCAATCTTCTCCACTAAAGGGTCTGGTCTTCCCACTGGACAATATGGAATAATCACTGAGAAGAAAATCTTGTAGCTCAATATAAAATAGTAGCCAACTTCTGTAAGTGAGCTGAATTCTAGGATCATAGATTTAGAACTTGGAGATCATCTAATCCAATGTTCTTTATTTAACAGATGAGAAAATTGAGCTTAAAAGATTTGCCTAACACCCTGTGTTTTCAAATCCTAGCTCAGTCGTTTCCTATCTCTGTGTAGTTTGGAAAAGACATTTAATTTCTCCAAATCTCAATTTACTCTAAGAAATTTGTAATTTGTAAAATTTTGTAAATTTGTAAAAATTTAGGGCTTAGACTAACTAACTTCTGAAGTCTCTTCTGGTACTAAATCTATTACCTTCAATAAATTTAATGGGTATTTTATAACAAAACAACTGTATATTTCATCCCCAAAGCAGCTCTTCCTTTTGATTCCCCTATTGTCTAGGAGAAATAGAGAACCTAAGTTCTCTATTTCCCAGGTTCTCAGTCACCTAAACTTGAAATCTCAGACTTGCATGTTGTAGTGGAAAGAATGTGGGACTTGGGAGACCTGGATTTGATTCCTCGTGTTAGTACTTATTAGCTGTAGCATCATGAGAAAATCATTTAACCTTTTCCTCATCTTCAAAAGGGGCAATGAGGTGGCACAGGATATAGAGTACCAGAAATGGAATCAGAAAGACATGAGTACAAATCTGGTCTCAGACACTTAATAACTCACTAACAGAAATCCTTCTTCCTCAGTTTCCTCATCTGTAAAATGTGTTGGAGAAGGAAATGACAAACCATTTCAGTATCTCTGCCAAGAAAATCCCAAATGGGGAAGTGAAAAATTGGACACTACGGAAATGACTTAACAAAAATAACAAAATGAGGAAGTGGGGAAGAATATAATATTTGTGGTGCTTCATATTTAAGATCCCCTTCAACTTAAAATTCCAGATTTATAAAGCAATATGCTATAAACTTTAAGGCATTATAGAAATAAGGGATACTCTCTTTGACCCCTTCTTCTCCTTTGCCTTCACAATAAATTACTTGCAAATTTCTGTAGATTCTATCTTTGTGGTATAGCTCACATCTCTCTCATCCTTTTCATTCCCATTGTCATACCTCACTTCAGTCCCTCAACATTTCTTGACTGAACCATTACATTAGCCTGCTAATTAATCTCTTTGCCTCCAATATGATCTAATGCAAACCATCCTATCCATCACTGTCAGGTCAATTGTCTTAAATCTCTGCTTTTATTACGTCACTCTTTACTTGGCTGAGTCTGCCATTTGAACTCTTCCATGACACAAATTGAACCTTCCCTTCTAGTATTATTTCCACTCTTTCCATTCACATTCCATTAGATCCAGACAAACTAAACACAAACAAGCTGCATTTTTAAAAAAGCATATCATCCAGAATACGAGAAGCAATTATCCCATTGCAGTTTGCATTAATAATAGTTAGCATTTATATACTGTTTCAAAGTTTGCAAATGTTAACTCCTTTGATCCTTGCAAAACTTGGGAAGTAGGAATTATTATTATCTCAATTTTACAAATGGGGAAACTGAGATAGATAACCATTAAGTGACTTGACCAAAGACTCACAGTAAGTACCTGTGGCCAGAGTTGACTCAGGTCTTCCTATTCCAGGTCGAATGCTCTATTCATTTGAACTACCTAGTTGCCTAGTTAGTTAGATCCCATCTAGACTTTGGCAAGGTGTTACTCTGTAGTTATGTCATCGATAAACTAGAGTATTTCTAGAGTAGACGATGACCAGCATATTAATGCAGTCTAGAAACTGAATTATGAAGAAGTGACTGAAGGACCTGGAGATGTTTTTCCAGAGAAGAGGAGAGTAAGAGTAAACAGGCTAGTAGTCTTCAAATATTTGAAGAGCTGTCATGTATAAAAGGAAGAATAATTCTATATATTCCAGAGGGCAAGCCTAGGACCAAATAAGTGGAAGTTACATTAAAGCAGCTTTTCAACCTTACTTAAGAAAAAGCTCTCTTTTGATTCAGGCATTCTAGACTGTAGTTATGGAATAAATGCTGTATTTGGAGTCAGAAAAACTGAATTCAAGCCTTTCCTTTATTACTGCCCTTACATGAGTCCCTTAACTTCTTCATTTGTGAATCAAGAAGGTTGGATTAGATGACCTATGAACTTATGATGCAAAAATGGAACCCATTCCCTGCTAAGGTGGTGAGTTTCCTGTCACTGGAAGTATTCAAGCAGAACCTAGATGGCCATATATCGGACATTAGGAGTTACTATAATAAAATATGTAGATCTTTTTTCTTCTGTCTATGAGAAAAGAACACTGGCTATTCTCTTGCTTATTACTTGTGTGAACTTGAACAAATCACTTAAACATCACTTGCCCTTTTATCAAAATCACTATCCTTTGACAAGCTTTATATTCTCTAAGTCCATTATCTCTGGTCACTTACTTCCCCCACTCCGCCTGGACTCAGTGTTCCAACAATGCAATTACTGTAGCCTTAGAAACGCTTACCTACTTGACCTGCCGTATCTACCTTGCCCTTGGTCTGCTTTGTCATGGTTTTATTTCTCTTTTCATTCTCAGAATTATATACTGTTGAAATTGAGGGCAGGAACTATCTTTTGCTTCTTTTCTATCCCCAGTGCTTAGCACAGTACCTGGCACATAGTAAGTACTTAATAAATGTTTATTAACTGAGAGTTGTTGAAAAAAGGTACCAGATTGTGCTGATCGAATCCATTACAAATTCATGTTATTGAACCGTAGCTGGGTTTTCATTACTGCCTACCAATCTTTTTATTTGTTTCTTATTGAATTCTTATTGCTTTTCCCACTCCAATCCAATCACTTTACTTCCTGTTTTACTAAAAAGATCCAGGCCATCCTGATGTGAGTTCCATTAACTATTTTCCTCTCCATTTCAAAATATTTCTGTCTCTTCACTCTTCTTTTCTTACTGAGAAAAAGTTGCCTTCCTCTTTGGCAAAGCTAACTCCTCCAGCGATATTCTCCATTTTCTCCTCATTTCCCCAGAGATTAGCTCCATCAGCTTATTTAAATTCTCTTTCTTTCTTTTTCTCTCTCTTTTTCTTTCTTTTCTTTCTTCCTCTTCCTATTTCTGACCTTCTCTCTCTCCTTTTCCCTTTCCCACTTTCTCCTCTTTTCTCTCTCCATCTCTTTCTCCTATATTTAGTATTTAGAAATGACTCAAAATAGCCCTCTGCTCTGACCAGACCTAGCTGCTTCCTCCCTGCCTCCCTATCCTTCTCAAGCAACATTCTCATTCTCTACTTTCTCTTTATTAGCATAGAAAGACAGGGCATCAGTACTGCAGGAACAGAAAGAGGAACTGTGATCAATAGACCTGAGTCTAAAATTGTTGGGGTTTTTTCCTTCGTTCCTGAAGAGGACCCATGACATCGGGAATGTGATGTCTTGACTGGCAGGTAAATTGGCAGGGCTGTGCAAAATTATCACCCTCACTCTCCCCTCCAAAGCCATCTGGGTCCATTAGTAAGATATGGATCAGGAAGACTGGAGATGGCCCTGGATGCAGTGGGAGAGCTTGGTTTTTTTAAGCTAAGTTCTTTCCCAGGTCTGTTTGTTTCAGGCAATGTCCATTCAGTGATTAAGGGTAGGTAAGAAATAAGGCAAAAGTGTCCAAAAAATCAATCTGGAAGGAGAAGACTTCCTGAATTTCTGACCAGATCAGAAAAGATTGCTTTTTACACTCATTCTGAATCATCAAAATCCAAACAATGAGCAAGTGAGGATCAGTAAAAACTAGGGTGATTTGGATTTAAGGCATATTCAGGTAGCTCCATTTGAATCCCAATGGCCCATTCCCAAATTTGTTTTTTCCAGCACTCTATTTCAAGAAATCCTTTTTTCTTTGGGTAGAGCACCCATATGTAAGTGCATGATTCCTTATGTGGACAGAGGGAGGGATGGGCAGGAGGGAAGAAGGAAGGAAGCAGAATATGGAACATAGAACAGGGAGAGGAAGAAGGACAGACCAAAGGCAAGAAGGAGGGAGAGGAAGAGGGGAGGAATACATGTAGGCATTGGGGAGCTACTATCTGATTTTGAAGAAGGGAGTGAGATAATGATGGAACTTAGAGCTGGATGGAGCAACCCCATACTCAGCCTGCAGGGAAGATGGAAGAAAGGGAGGAAGTACTAAATGATCCATGGGTATTAGAAGGGATGACTGAGAGAAACAAGGGGGTTCACCTTTCCTGGAGAACTTTAAATACAGGCAAGCTCTTTAACCTTTTGGGATGGAGCCAGAAATAGGGGGGAGGTGGAGAGCAATGGTGTTTTTCTAATGTGGTTAGGAGATCAGCATTGGGATTGAGAGGATGCTGTGTGCCTTCCTCTAAGATGGCTGCCATTCCTCATTAACCCATGGTTTTAATTACACTTCCCGATCTAGTCACGCTGAGCTAGATCTTTGCTTTGAGATTGTCACACTGAGCCAAATGGCCCCATCGTGCCATTTGTAGCATTTTCTAATTCTGAAACTCCTCTCCTGGAGGGCTGGGAACGAGGGCTTGGGGGGAGGGAGCCTGAACAAGGAGAGTATGGGAGTGCTGCCCTTTCTGCCGGCCTTGTGTCTTGCTTTCTCTAGAGTTCCCCTGCTTTCTTCTGGGAATTACTGCCCAGATGCCCCATTCCCCCCTCCTCCTTTGTTTTTTCCCACTCATTACCTTCCTATTAGAAAGTTTGGGAACTTCCATGATGCTGTGAAGCTGAAGCTCTGGCTGCAATGGAAGAGAGAATGGAAAAATACAAGCAAGAGAAGGAATTCTGAGCACAGAGGCTTGAGATTTATTTTCAACCAAAAGATCTACCAACGCCCCTAAACCCGGGGAATGTGGTACTAAATTCTATTAGTCTTCCTTTATTCCTCATGAACAAATGAGTTGATTGGAAACAACACTAGTGCTATGGAATCAAAGCTTGGTGGCTGATGGTTGGACTTGGAGATAGGATAGACCTGTACTTTTTGAGCCCACTAAGTGCCGGGTACTATGGTTTTCTCAGAGGCACCCAGCTAATAAGTTTCATAGGCAGGGCCTGAATTTGGGTCTTCCTCACTTTAAGGAAGGGAGGAAATAAACATTAGTTAGTATCTATTGTGCATCAGGCACTAAGCTAAATGCCTTACCAATATCTCGTTTGGTCTTCTAAATGATCCCGTGAGGTCGATGCTGCTATTTCCCCACTTCCCAGTGGAGGGAACTGAGGCAGTTAAGTGACTTGCCCAGGCTAACATAACTGCAAAATGTCTAAGGCCAAATTTGAGTTCAGATCTTCTCATCTCCTAGTCGAGTGTTCTATCTACTGTACCACTGAGGTGCCAATTCTCCCTGAGGTCTCTTATTATGCTTTAAGAACATAATATTAATAATAAAAGCAAGCATCAAAATCATGCTTAAAGTCGACAGAGAGTTATAGTTATGTTATCCAGTTGGTGAGATTGGTACTACTATTATCTCCATTTTATAGATGAGGAAACTGAGGTTAAGTGAATTTTTCAGTCACACAGCTTAATCTTTGAGGAAGTGATTAGAACTCTAAAGGAAGCCACATTAAGAAGTAAATGCAAAGCATTTTGAAAGCGTTTGAAAGGGAAAGGTGTGTAGAGCCAACTTGAAGAGGACTGGGGATTCCCAGAGGCAGGGAGTGAGGGAATGGTGTTCCCACTGCTTGTGTGGAAAGGTTGGAAGACAGAATATTGTGGAGGAAGAACAACCATCGGAGTCAGTTTCTCTGGAGTGTGAAAGCATTGGGAAGAGTCCTCTGAAATTAGTCTAGAAAGGAAGGTTGGAGCAGATTGAGGGTAGCTTTTAATGCCAAACTGAGGGGTTTTAAACTGAGGGGTTTTAAACTTTGTTATTTTTAACTTTAAGTTTATATTAACTTTATATATTAATACTTATATTATTTAACTTTATAAGGCATTATAGAGTTCCTGAAATCTTCTTGAGCAGGAAAGTGGCGTGGTCAGACCTGTTACTCCCTTTAAGAATATCAACTTGCCCTCAGTTGGGAAGTTTATGGCGGGAAGGGACCTTGGAGAGGAATCATCTAGTCTAAACCCATCAACCACTATCAATCACAAAGCATTTATTGTCTGCTGAGTTATATTCCAGGCGCTGTGCTAAATCTTGGGGATACGATGACAAAAATGAATAATCTTCTCTCAAAGAGCTTATAAAAAGGAAACAAAATACATTTGTACGATACAAAATATGTAAAAGAGAAATATAATGACTCAAAATCGCTATATTTGTCCAAGGTCACACAAAGTAGCAATATAATTATCAATTTTAGTTAATTAACTGTATAATTAATTATAACAGTTACTAATAATTGTTGTAAGGTTTATAAAGCACTTTCTTCTACTAACAGTAAAGAGTTTAAGTAATATAGATGTTTTTGTCCCTTTTTATGGATGGAGAACTCAAAGCTTGCTAAAATCAGGTAGCAAATACCAATCAGACTCCCAAGAAACTATTTCAATGACCTAGAAAAAATAACAACAAAATTCATATGGAAGAATAAAAGGTCGAGAATTGCAAGGGAACTAATGAAAAAAAACTCAGAGGAAGGTGGTCTAAGTGTACCTGATCTAAAGCTATATTATATAGCAGCAGTCACCAAAACTATTTGGTACTGGCTAAGAAATAGACCGGTAGATCAGTGGAACAGATTAGATACAAAGGACAAAAAAGGATACATATATAGCAACCTAATCTTTGACAAACCCAAAGATACCAACATTAGGGATAAAAATTCATTATTCGGAAAAAACTGTTGGGAAAACTGGAAATTAGTATGGCAGAAATTAGATATGGATCCACACTTAATACCATATACCAAGATAAGATCAAAATGGGTCCATGATTTAGGCATAAAGAGGGAGATGATAAATAGATTAGAGGAACAGAGGATAGTCTACCTCTCAGACCTGTGGAGGAGGAAGGAATTTATGACCAGAGGAGAACTAGAGATCATTATTGATCACAAAATAAAAGATTCTGATTATATCAAACTAAAAAGTTTCTGTACAAACAATACTAATGCAAACAAGATTAGAAGGGAAGTAACAAATTGGGAAAATATTTTTAAAAGCAAAGGTTCTGACAAAGGTCTCATTTCCAAAATATATAGAGAACTGACCATAATTTATAAGAAACCGAACCATTCTCCAATTGATAAATGGTCAAAGGATATGAACAGACAATTCTCAGATGAAGAAATTGAAACTATATCCACTCATATGAAAGAGTGTTCCAAATCACTACTGATCAGAGAAATGCAAATTAAGACAACTCTGAGATACCCCTACACACCTGTCAGATTGGCTAAGATGACAGGAACAAATAATGACAAATGTTGGAGGGGCTGTGGGAAAACTGGGACACTGATACATTGTTAGTGGAGTTGTGAAAGAATCCAGCCATTCTGGAGAGCAATCTGGAATTATGCCCAAAAAGTTATCAAACTGTGCATACCCTTTGACCCAGCAGCGCTACTACTGGGATTATATTCCAAAGAAATACTAAAGAGCGGAAAGAGACATATATGTGCCAAAATGTTTGTGGCAGCTCTTTTTGTTGTAGCTAGAAACTGGAAGATGAATGGATGTCCATCAGTTGGAGAATGGTTGGGTAAATTATGGTATATGAAGGTTATGGAATATTATTGCTCGGTAAGAAATGACCAGCAGGAGGAATACAGAGAGGCCTGGAGAGACTTACATCAACTGATGCTGAGTGAAATGAGCAGAACCAGAAGATCACTGTACACTTCAACAACAATACTGTATGAGGATGTATTCTGATGGAAGTGGAAATCTTCAACATAAAGAAGATCCAACTCACTTCCAGTTGATCAATGATGGACAGAGGTAGCTACACCCAGAGAAGAAACACTGGGAAGTGAATGTAAATTGTTAGCACTACTGTCTATCTACCCAGGTTGCATGTACCTTCGGAATCTAATGCTTATTGTGCAACAAGAAAATGATATTCACACACATATATTGTATCTAGGTTATATTGTAACACATGTAAAATGTATGGGATTGCCTGTCATCGGGGGGAGGGAATAGAGGGAGGGGGGGTAATCTGGAAAAATGAATACAAGGGATAATATTATAAATATATATATATATATATACATATATATATATATATATATATATATATATATATATATATATATATATATATATATATATATATATAAAAATAAAAAAAAATCAGGTAGCAAATACATGTTAAAGCTGGGATTTGAATTCAGAACCTAAACTATTTCTATTATATTACCTCAATTAATCATAAAAATAATTCTATAGGTATTCTATATTTTCCGTAAGGTACATATGTGAAGTAGTTCTAAGACAACTGGGGGCCACCTGTGAAGCAAACAAACTCCACAGGCTCCATATCCCCTTGGGGAAGGACTCAAACTCAGGGGAGCACCTCTCCGTGGGTTCATAAATATTCTATGTGTCTGTCTCTCAGTGGACCATATGATCCTGTGATTGATTAGTTCTGTAAATGATGCCTCCAGGTCTCGTTTCAGGGAATCCCCATTGTCCTTGGTGAAGTGTCTGCCCTGCTAATTGGAGAGGTTAATACTTAATACCATCAACTTTTGATCCTTTACCTTGGGGATTAAGTCAGTTGAGGGAGAGGGGGAGCTGGTTTTCACAAAACATCATTCTTGTGTGGCTCTGGCAGGGTGCTGATCTCCTGAGTTCCCAAATCAAATAGGAAGGCTTACAGGAGTATGTGACCTGGATGCTAATCTTGGATCTTCCACTAACCAGCTATAACCTTGGGCAAATGTTGAGAAGGTCACTTCTGGGGACCTCAATTACCTTTAGTGTACAAGTGAGTTGCACTCAGAGGTATCGTATACTGGAGTCAACTCAAACCAACTTGGGAGCTGATTTTTGCTTAAGCCTCTCAGCCTTCCTGAGTTGATCAATGGTTCTAGCCCAGAGTCCATCCTGATTCTTTGCCTGTGATCAAGGACATTCCAAGGTCACGGGTCACAGCTATTGACTTAATTTAGAGGC
This sequence comes from Sminthopsis crassicaudata, assembly GCF_048593235.1. NCBI lineage: Eukaryota > Metazoa > Chordata > Mammalia > Dasyuromorphia > Dasyuridae > Sminthopsis > Sminthopsis crassicaudata. Next base: position 331,368,463 of record NC_133619.1, on the reverse strand, counting down.
TTAGAATTAGTTACAGTTCAGTCTCAGGAAGATGTTCATCTTACATGAAGACAGGACAAGAGGATACTGGACATAGAGTGGAGGAGGAGGACTTGAAGTTAGGTGCTAGGAAAATTTTCCAGGTAAGGAAGAAATTTGAAACATTGAAATGAGAGAAACCATAGTGTATCTTTTGAAAATCCAAGAGAAAAGAGGAATCAACCTCTTTTTGGCACATTTCCTAATCCTTCCCATTTTTGCACCCTTTCCTAAATGCACTGGAAAAAGGAATAATTTCAACGATAGTTTAAAAAGTTAAAATGGGTAAATAGTTAAAATCTTGAACAATAGTTAAAATAGTTGGCCTTTGTGTTGCTCTTTAAGGTTTGCAAAGTGATTTACAAACGTTCTCATTTAAGTCACACAACAATCCTGTCAGGTAGGCACTACACATGCTTTTACTCCCATTTAAAAGATAAGGAAATTAAGGCTCAAAGAGGTGGAATAATTTCACATAGATTAAGACGTTTGGGTCAAAGGTGGTTTCCTGACACTGATTCTAGCATGAATCTCAACACTGGAGGAAAAAAAAATAAAGTATTTCAAACAAAAAAATGTATTTCATGACAAAATAATGTATATTGAAAACAAATGGTTTTTTAATTCTCTGTGTGGTACATAGCAGGCTATAGTCCATTTTCTGGGCTGAGAGTTGACTTTAGAGACAGGATTGGCCTTTATTTTAGCCCTCAACACAATTCTTTGCAGGAAACATGATTGTTTCTGCTGAAATTGAGAGTATGACTGACTCAGTCATTGCCCAAGAAGTTATACATAAATCCTCAGAGAAACCAGGCAAAGCAGAAAAGAAATCAGGTTGTAGAGAACATGGAGTTTTGAATAACAATTGAAAACATGGGGCTCTAGACTCATCGTGCCTTTTGCATAGATGCTGCAAAGTCTTGGCAAGAGGGGCTGGCATTTGGAGGCCAGAAGAGATTCCTGACCCAGTGTGTATGCTGTGCTAGTGCCAGAAAGAATTGTTTTTGTCAATGACTTGGGTGTCCTGATGCAGTGCTGATGGGCATTTTTGGAATGAGAGAAACATGCCACAAGCTCCTTTTTCTTTCTTTTTTAATGGCAGGAACTAAATCTGTGATTTTGTTGATATATTGAACTCCCTGATGAGGGAATTCCTTCTACCAATGCAGCTTAGCCTCTATTTTTCCTGCAATTTATTGTCTTAAAGAGTTGTCTAGAGAAGTATCATACTTACAGTTCATGGACTGCAAGCAGACAGCAAGAAGCTTGGATATGGCTGAACCATATTCAAACACAATGGGGAAATGCTTGACAAAATAAACAAAAATACAATAAAACATAGATAATGTGAGTATGGGACAGCTAGATGGCACAGTGACTAGGAGTCAGGAAAACTCATTTTCTTGTATTCACGTTTGGTCTCAGACTCTTCTTAGCTGTGTGACCCTAGGCAAGTCACTTTCCTCTGGTTGCCTCAGTTTCCTCATCTGTAAAATGAAATGGAGAAGGAAATGACAAACCACTCCAGGATCTTTGCCAAGAAAACCCAAAATGGGATCATGAAGAGTCAGACATGACTGAAAAACGACTGAACATCACCAAAAAAAAAAAAGTTAACATGTCGTTTTCCAAGTCAATATGTGACCCTTTCTATTTGAGTTTGACTTAAGTGGCCTAGAGCATGGAGAGATAATTATAATGAGGCAAACTGACTTCCCCATAGACACACAGCCAAAGTTGACCCTCAAACCCAAGTCTCTGTGGCTCTGAAGCCAGCCCTGAATACTCAGTGCTTTGCTGTCTCTAGTGTCTCACGAATGCAGGTAAGAAATCTCAGAATTAGGAAGCATTGTGAGGAAGCACTAATCTATAGATTTAGTTTTAAAAAGAATTAAGATTAAATTCCTAAGGATAGGCAGTCTGAATCCTAGGATCTTTGCCCTTTCAGTGATCAAGAGCAGAGCTCAAATCCAGGCCTTTGACCTTCAGGAAAAGAGTAGATTAGCACTTGTAGCTTAAGGGTGCCCATTTCCAGCAGGAAAAATAAAACAGGGGAAAGAGTACAGAGCCTCTGCCCTAGGACCGGAGACCACCTTCAGGGTTACCTGCCTGCTAATGCTGTTATTCTCACTCTCTGACTTCCTATATTCTGGACCCTGCCTTCTTGGACTCCCTTTCCCTCACCCTACATAACTAATAAGTTGTGTCTGACAGTTCTACCCCAGTAGATCTCTTGGCATTCATACCTTTCCCTTTACACAGACAGTTATCACCAGAGTTCAGGACCTCATCACCTCTCCCTTAGACAATTGTAATAGCTTCCTAATCTGTCTCCTTCTCCTAAGTCTCGCCCCCTTCCAAGCCGTTCTTCATACAGCTGCCAAATTGATTTTTCTAAAGCATTGGTCTGACTATGTCAGGTCTCCTCTGGATAAATTCCTGTGGGTTCCTATAATTTCTAGGATAATATATCAATTACTTTTTTGGTCAATCAATAGTTAATGACAATTTATTATTAAATGCCTACTATAGGGAAGCAAGTAGTAGTTTGGTAAAAATGGATAAATTATAGGACCTGAAGTCAGGAAGATTTAACTCTGAGTTCAAATCTGGCCTCAGACACTAGCTGTGTGACCCTAGACAACTCAACTTTGTTTGCCTCAGTTTTTCTATCTGTAAAATAAACTAGAAAAGGAAATGGCAAACCACTCCATTATCTCTGCCAAGAAAACCCCAAATGGGATCTAGAAGAATTGTCCAGGACTGAATAAGATGAAGAATGCTAAGCAGTGGAAATACAAAGAAAAGTCAAAGGTTGCTCTCAGGGTCTCCCCTCTCTCACAATTTAATGGAATCATTTCAAGATCCTCCTGACTTTGAATGATGTTTCCATCATTTAGGGAGTGAATTCACTCCTCCCCTTTGCTGAGTCAGATCAACCTTTTTTATAATAGCTTTTTATTTTACAAATAATAAAAGATAGTTTTTAACATTCACCTTTGCAAAACTCTGTATTCCAAATTTTTCCCTTCTCACTTCCTCCCCATTTCCTCACTTAAACAGCAAATAATCCAATATAGGTTAAACAAAATAGATAAATGTGCAATTCTTTTAAATGTATTTCCATATTCATCATGCTATATAAGAAAACTCAGATAAAAAGGAAAAAAATGGGAGAGGAAAAAAACCCAAAGAAACAACAACAAAAGGTGAAAATACCATGCTTCAATTTGCATTCAGTCTCCATAGTACTCTTTGGATGCAGATGGAACTTTCCATCCCACTATCTAATGGAATTGCCTTGAATCACCTCATTGTTGAAAAGAGCCAAGTTCATCATCATCACAAAATCTTGTTGCTGCTGTGTACATTGATCTCCTGGTTCTGCAGATTTCACTCAGCATCAGTTCATGTAAGTCTCTCCAGGACTTTCTGAATTCCTCCTGTTAGTCATTTATTACAGAACAATAATATTCCATAACATTCCTATACCACAATTTATTCAGCCATTTTCTAATTGATGGACATCACTCAGTTTCCAGTTTCTGGCCACTACAAAAAGGGTTGCCACAAAGATTCTTGCACATATGGGTCCCTTTCCCTTCTTTAAGATCTCTTTGGGATATAAGCCCAGTAGTAGCAATGCTGGGTCAAAGGGTATGCACAGTTTGATAGCTTTTTGACCATAGTTCCAGATTGCTCTCCAGAATGGCTGGATTCTTTTACAACTCCACCAACAATGTACCAGTGTCCCAGTTTTCCCACATCCCTCCAACATTCATCATTTTCATTTTTTTTTTTTGTTATCTTAGCCAATCTGACAGGTGTGTAGTGCAGACCAAACTTCTTGCTGTTATTTACATTCAATATTCCATCTCCTATTCCTATACTTTTCATAAGTCGTCCTCTTAGAATCCATAGTTTCCTTCAAAACTCAACCCCTCCAATATTTATTATAGACTCATGATAGAACTCAAGATCCATGAAATCAGGGATTAAGTCTTATCTTTGGATTCCTGGTGCCTTATTCAGTGCCCAGTATTGTAGGTACAGGAAAAATGTTTATTGTTTCATTAATTGATAAGACCTAACATATCAGTCCCTCCTTTTTCATATTGGACCATTGTCCACTTCTCTGTACTCTCTACTTTGGCTTGCCCATTCCAAAGGGTAGACATTGAATGCTTCCAGCCTTTTCTACTTCTCCAAGACACCTCTGGCCTGCCTGATAATTAACTTCCAGAGCTCTTCTGTCTTGCCAAATTCCTGAACAGCTCTGTTCTGTTTTTTTTTTTTTTTTTATGTTCCAGTAAGTTACAGCCCTAGGAAAATACCTAGAATGAAACTTTAATGTGGGATTTGGTGGGGGTAGGGGGGAGATGACGCCTCCAGACACAGGTCATTATTCTGGGCCCAAGCAATTCCCTTATGCCAACCCAATCCTTAATGTGAATAAATGAGGGAACAGTAAGGGTGCTTTGCCAGCCCTGGGACAGCTGTGATGTAGCCCTCTGGGCTAGGACTGCCCAATGTCATTCAAGGAAGATTAGAAATGTAGGGGGAGGCGTTAGTCATGCTCACAAGAACAGAATTGGAGGCTGATTTCCCTTTACTTCCTCAGGAGGAGAGGAAAATAGTTTTTAGAGTAGGATATAAAGAATCTGCCTCTGGGAACTCTGGAATGTAGATAATACTGGGCTGAGGATGAAGTTGCCAAAGACAGTCTCCATGAGGGGTCTTGGAGATCCATCTGTTCATTCCTTTGTTCACGAGTTAATTCATTCAGAAAACATTTTTTAGTCATCTATTTTGATTTATACTAAGGAGATATAAAGTTGAGATAAGACATTGCTTATCCCTCTGGGAGCTTACAATCTCAAAGGCACAGAGGAGAGAAATATTGAGATCTATAATATAGACATTTGTGTAATGTATTTTAGAGTGGGGGCAGGGAGAATGCTGTGTGAAAACCGAAGGAGAAAATGTTTCTTACATGCAGATCTGGCTTCATGGAGGAGATGTCTGAACTGGATTTTGATAGATAGAGAAGAAAATGGAAAACCTGTTGAGAAACCCCAGGACAGCTAGGATAGAGGGCTGGCCCTGGAATAGACCTCAGACACTTACAAGCTTAATGGCTCTGTACAAATCACTTAACTTCTGTTTACTTCATCTATAAAAATACAGTAAAATTTAAAAAATAAGAATACGTGGAACTACAAAAAATATATAATAAAATTAAAGTGAAAAATATTTAGTTTTTACAATACTATTTGTGACAAAGATATGAATGTTATTCCCATTTTACACATAAGGAAACTGAGGCTTTTAGAAGTGATGTGACTTATCCTTGTGAATTCTCATCTAGAACCTGTAACACAATATAGAGAAGAGATCACTGAGGGGTTATGAAATAATAATAATAATAATAGCTAGCATGGAGCTTGGTAGCTGTGATTGGCTATAGATATAGCTTTTTAAGGCTTATAAAACTTAGGTCATCTCATTTGATCTTCATAATAATTCTGTGATCAACGTGCTATTCTATTTTTATCCCCATTTACAGATGGAAAAATTGAAGCAGAAGTTAAGTGACTTGCCCAGATTGACACAGCTTTTGTTATTTAGTTGTTTTTTTCATTTGTTTTTGACTCTTATGATTCCATTGGGGGTTTTCTTGGCAAAGATGCTGGAATGATTTGTCATTTCCTTTTCTAGCTCATTTTACAGATGAGGAAACTAAGGCAAACAGTTAAGTGACTTACCCAGGGTCACACAGCTAGTTAGTGTCTGGGGCTGGATTTAAACTCAGGAAGATGAGTCTTCCTGACTCCAGGTCCAGCACGCTAGCCCCTGTACTACCAGCCTGCCCCTTTACATAGCCATCAAATGCCTAAGACAGAATTTGAATTCAGGTCTTCCTGACTGCAGCCCCAGAGTGCCATCTGGTTGATGCCCCAATGGGATCACTGACTAGTGACCTCATCATAAATTATTTTATATTATAGAGATAGGATTATGAGATTGAGGGCTGTAAGGGACAGATCAACCCCCTCTTGGATGACTGGATTAAAGCCCAGAAGGATAAAATATATTGCATAAGGTTACAAAGGTTGTGGCTGGCAGAACTGATCTTGGGGACAGGACCTCCACCTTTAAGTCCTATATTCTACCTGAGACACTGTTATTGTGGGTCATGGCCTCCACTGGGGGTTCCAGAGGAGAGGGGCATTATAGCTTTCCTCCAGTACCTATCATGGTGCTCTGTTGTTTGCTCAACTGATCCCACCATGTCTTCTAGCCATCATCCAGCATCTCTCCTTCTTTTCTCAGCTAAATTCCTTGAAAAATCTGTCTATAATATAACTGTTTTTACTTCCTTTTCTCTCACTCATTTCTTAATTCTTTGTATTCTAGCTCCCAACCTCATCCTTCAATCAAAATTACCCTAATGTATTATTGGTGGAGTTGTGAACCAATCCAACCATTCTGGAGAATAATTTGGAACTATAACCGAAAGACGATCAAACTGTATATAACCTTTGATCCATCAGTGTCTCCACTGGGCCTGTATCCCAAAGCAATCATAAAAGAGGGAAAAGGACCCACATGGGCAAAAATGTTTGTGACAGCTCTTTTTGTGATTACAAACAATCGGAAAATGAGTAGATGCCCATCAATTGGAGAATGGCTGAATAAGTTAGGGTATATTTATGTAATGGAATATGATTGTTCTGTACGAAATGATGAAGAAACTGATTTTAGAAAAGCCTAGAAAGATTTACATAAACTGATGCTGAATGAAGCAAGCAGAACTACATGCAACTGTACATAGTAACAGCAAGAATGGGTGGTGATTATGCTAGACTTAGCTTTTCTCATAAATTTAATGATCTAAGGGAATTCCAATAATCTTTAAATGGAAAACATCATTCACATTCAGAGTACTATCAAGACTGAATGCAGATTAAATAATACTATTTTCATCTTTTTTTCTTGTATTTTTTTTCTTGTGCTTTTTCTCTTTTGTTCTAATTTTTCTCTCCCAACATGACTCATTCGGAAACAAGTAAAAAATGAATGTACATGTATGACCTAAAAAAATTTAACAAGGTAGTTGTAACTACTTCTGGAAAAAAAAATCAAAACTTCCCTCTCCAAAATTATCAATGATCCTTTAATTAATGAATCCAATGGCCTTTTACTAATCTTTGTCCTTCATTACTTCTGTAGTAACTGATACTTTATTATCTCCCTTTTGGGTTTTCACTCCACCATTCTCCCTTGATTTTCTTCCTACATGTGTAACATCTCATTTTCAGTCTTCCTGTGGATATTCAAGTCACACCTACTGACTAGACTGTCCTTCAAAACTGTCATGGGCCCTTTCCTTCTCTTGGTCTATACTATCTCACCTAGTGATCTCATCAGCTCCTGTCAGTTCAAAGATCATGTCTACGTTGATGATTCCTCTCTCCTCATGTCTCTCCTGAGTTCAGGCACACATCTCCAAATCCTTTTTGCATATCTTAACTGGATGTCCTCTGGGCAGCTCATACTCACTATATCCCAAACAGAACTCATTATTCTTTCCCCAAAAGAACCCTCCCTTTTTCTTTTTTGTTGTTGAAGCAATTGGGGTTAGTGACTTGCCCAGGGTCACACAGTTAGGAAGTGTTAAGTGTCTGAGATCAGATTTGAACTCAGGTCCTCCTGACTTCAGGACTAGTGCTTTAGTAGCTGCCCCTAAACCTTCCCCTTTTCTGAGCCTCCTAGTTCTGTCAAGGATACCACCTTTCCACTCATCCAGGCTTGCAATATCACCTTTGATTCCTTATTGTCATTCACCCCATATCTATACTGTCAAATCTTGTGATTTCTGCAGTCAGGGCATGTCTTCTATATGTCCCCCCTTCCATTTTGACTATTCATATAGCCACTACCTTAATTGAGGTCTTGTCATTTCACACTTGAACTATTTCAACAGCCTTCTTTCTAATGCTTTCCTGCCTTAAGTCTCACTCTACTTCAATCCATCCTTCACAGTGGCCAAAATTATTTTCCCAAAGTGTAGGCAGGTCTGACCATGTCACTCTGGCTTGTTGCACTCCATTACCTCCAGAATCAAATGTCTTTTTGTTGTCCTTTCCTATACTCCCAGTTTCTTTATTCTCTGTTTTTTGCTATACTCTCTGCAAAATTCACCCATCCTGGTTTTTGTGCTATTCCTTGAACTTGACTTCTATCTCCTGTCTTAGTGCTTCCACATCAGTATGTCCACATTGCCCTCCTACCTCCATCCATGCTTCCTTCCAGACTCATCTCCAGTCTCACTTTCTGAAGGGTAGAAGTCTTACTGAGTCCTCCCAACTGCTGAGCCTTCTCCTTTCATGTTACCATCCTAATTGGCAAAGGGACAGAGCAATGTGCCTAGAGTCCGAAAGACCTGAGTGTCAGATGCTTCCTGGCTGTGTTACCCTAGACAAGACTCTTAGCTTCTATCTGCCTCAGTCTCCTCAGCTATAAATAATACTTACCTTAAAAAGCTGTTGTAAGGATCAAACAAAACGATGTTTGCAAATTATCTGGCATATAGTAAGTGCTTAATAAGTGCTTGCTCTTTCCCTTTTTCCCTCCTCCCTTCTATCTAAACTGTATGAATTTTATATATACCTAGTTATTTACATGTTGCATTTGTCTCCTGTATTAGAATATTAGGTCATTGAGTATAGGGGACTTTTTGCTTTCTTTTATATCTCTGGTGCTTGGAAGGGAAGGGTATAAGCATTTATAGTGCACCTATAATGTGTTAGGAACCAAGCTGAGTACTTTTATAGATATTATCTCATTTGATCCTTGTAACAACCTTTTGATTATACCTACTCTTTTGAGGTAGGTGCTATTATTACCATTTTACAGTTAAGAACCTAAAATAGGAAGAGGTCAAGTGATTTGCCTAGTGTCACATAGCTAGCAAGTTTCTGAGGCTGCATTTGGGATTAAGAGCTTCTTGATTGTAGACCCAGGACTCTATCCACTGTGCTACCAGCTAGCTGTCTCTAACATAGTAAAGCTGTTTTATGTGTGTGTGTGTGTGTGTGTGTGTGTGTGTGCGCGTGTGTGTGATTTTTAGTTGTGTCTTACTCTTCATGACCCCATTCAGAGTCTTCTTGGCAGGAGTAGTTTGTGATTTCCTTTTCTAGCTCATTTTACAGATGAGGAAACTGAGGCAGAGTTAAATAACTTGCCCAGAATCACCCAGACAGTGTCTGTGGCCAGATTTGAATTTAGATTTTCTTGATTCCAATCCACCACACCACCTAGCTGCCCACAGTAGGGCTTCATCAAGTTTTAAAGCTCTAAGTACACGATTAGTAACAGATCTTGTCTGCTACTAGTTGTCTAGAGTCTCAACTCCAGAAAACTGGACAGAAGGAAATGGACCTTTTTTTTCAGCAGAAGCTCCTTATGAAGGCTGTTTTCCAAGACAAGTAGGAGTTGTGATCTCTACCAGAGAAGGAAGTAACCATACTAATCCATGAAAATTAAAGAATAAAAATATACTTTTATAAGCTATTTATAGCTATATATAGCTGTACTTGGAAGCTAATTTCCAGATGAAGCCCTTGCTGTCTCCAAAAGGAACTTTGCCTCCAAATGTCCCAGAGTGACAGTGGAAAGAAAGCTAGTTTTAGGGTCAGGGCTTAAATACTTTTTTTTCTACTGAAAGTTTATTGGGATTGCCTTGGATCACTGAACTTCTAAGAAGAAACAATTCTTTCATAGTTGATCATTGCACAATCTTGTTGTTACTGTGTAAAATGCATTCCTGGTTCTGCTTGTTTCACTCAGCATCAGTTCATATAAATCTTTACAGGCCTTTCTAAAATCAGCTTGTTCATCATTTTTATAGGACAATAATAATCCAATATCTTCATATACCATAACTTGTTCACCCATTCCCCAATTAGTGGGCATCTACTCATTTTCCAATTCTTTGCTGCCACAAAAAGAGCAGCTGCAAACATTTTTGCACATGTAGGTCCTTTTCCCTCCTTTATGATTTTCTTGGGATACAGACCCATTGCTGGAACAAAGGAGCATGCATAGTTTGCTAGCCTTTCTGGGCATAGTTCCAAATTCTGAATTTAAATCCTAACACCAGCACTGTGACTGGAAAAACCATTTAGCTTCCCTGAAACTCTGAATCCTCATCCATAAAATGGGGCTAATATGCAAAATCATTTGCTTATGTGAGGAAAAACTTTAAAACTATATAAAATTGAGTTGAATTTTTTTGTGTGTTCTTTTGTTTTGTTAGTGAGGCAATTAGGATGAAGTGACTTGCCCAGAGTCACTCGGAGCATAAGTGCTAAGTGTCTGAGGTTGGATTTAAATTGAAGTCCTTCTGACTCTAGGCAGGGAGCTCTATGGCACCATCTAGTTGTCCCCCTATTATTATTTTTATGAAGAGACATCATGGTACAGTAGGGCAAAGATCTGGGTGTGAATCTTATCTGTTACTTTGTACCTGTGTGACTTTTTAAATTTCTCTGGGTCTCAGTTTTCTGTTCTGTAAAATGAAAGGATTGGACTAAATAAACTCCAAGATCCCTCCCAATGCTTATTCTATGATCCTCGTACTCAAAGGTCCTATACTTTTTATGAGTGTAATGGTAAAAGCATTCAGTCTTTTTGGAGCCAGGAGGCTTGGGTTTAGGGACCCAATATTTATGAGTTATGTGATCTGGAGAAAAATAATTTCATTTTCTGAGCCTCAGTTTCCTTATCTATAAAATGGAGATTACGGTCATTGATCTGCTTCCCCATGGAGTTGTGATGAAGAACTCCCTATGTAAATTTAAAGGGCTCCATAAATGTAAGCTGTTATGATGAATGCTTAGTCTTGTCTCTAGGGTATATTCTGGCTTTTTAACATTCTAGGATTCCATGGCTGACCAAGCACTGGATAGGCATGATAATGAAGTAAATAAGTCATTTAGCACAAACAGAAGGGTTAGTACAGATTGGGGAAGAGGAGGTGAGAAAAATGGAGTGGGGGAAGTTTTTTATTTACACAGCATCAGGGCCTGAAGGGAGCTAATTCTACACTGTCTTTGGCAGATCCCTAACTATCAGCTAGCAAAGGGGTCAGCTGGGCTCTGCACCAGGGTGCCAACAGGGTAAGGGGCAACCCATTTTCCACCAGTCAGTCAATAAGCATTTATTTAGCACCTCCTATGTGCCTAGCATTGTGCTATGCCCCCTAGGCTCTCCCCCAAAGAAAACAAAAAGTATAGGGAAAAGCTCCCAGGAGATCCCAACCTGCTTTCCCTTGCAATCCCTTCCCTGACCCTGATGTGGAGTGTCTGTCATTTTTCCATGGTCACATAGCTAGTCCAACTGAGTCTGGACTCTTTTCTGGGCTGTCACTGCCCTCCCCCTCTCCCATTCACACCTCCCTCATATGTCATCACCCTCCCAATTGTTTTGGCCTGAGTTGAAAAAAATTCCTAGTGACTGCTTTGGTCTGTGGTACAGCTGGAGGGGAGCCCTGAACTCTCTTCCTGGTCCAAGAGAGAGAGCCTGGGCAGTTTAAACCCAGCAATGACCCAGGTATCTCTCCAGCCGCCAGTACTTTGGTCCTTCTGTCTCCCTCTGGAGGGTGGGGGCTCTCCAGAACACCCCTTCCTTCCCTGCCCTAGAGGAGGGCTCCTGAACAAGGGAAGGATGAAGTCAAAGGCCTCTGTCTGCCCCACACTGGGGCGTCTATCCTCCAGGAGGGCATTGTAGATGCATTAATAGAAGCCTCGGCAAAACTGCCTTTTATCCTCAGGGCTGAGGCAATGCTCCTTGATTTCTTGCCAGCCATAAAAGCAATTGCCCTGCAGTGGGCAAACACAGGCTGCATCTTATTGCAACCTCATTGAAAACCGGGTGGCATTGATGGAGCAGACTGTGCTCTGTGTCCAGCCTGGAAGCCCAGGCTGACATCAAAGGCCCATCTGCAGTAGGGGGAAACAGAAACTATTAGGCACAGAGCTGTCCCTTCATTTGTGCCCCTCCATCCCTTGGCAGCTGCTGCCACTCTCCTTGCAGCTGGAGAGAGAACCCATCTCCTGGTGCCCACTTGCCACCCCCTCCCTCCCCAGTCCCAGAGGAGGTCGGGTAACGAGGGAAACAATTGTTTTTTGTAGATTCATTTGTCTACTCCCACTCCAACCTCACTAGGCTTTTTCTCCTCTCTGCCTGTGATCACAGATTCACAGATCCTTAGAGTCAGAAGTGGATCCTAGAAATCATTAAATCCATTCTTTATTTTTATTTTTTAGTGGGAAACTAAGGAACGATGGCACAGGGGAAAGAGCACTGACTGGATTCAGAGGGAATTTAAGTCCTAGCTCTTATGCTTACTACTTTTGTGACCTGGGTTAATGAAAATAAAAATGATTGATGCTACCGCTGCTGATAAAAACTGTCATTTATATGGTGCTTTAAGGTTTGCAGCTATTATCTCTTTAATCCTCACAATAACCTTGGGAAGTAGGTGCTATAATTATCCCCATTTCACAGGTAAGGAAACTGAGGCATAAAGAGATTAAGCAATTTACCCCCGGTAAGTTTCTGTTTAATTCCAACTCCTGACAAGGTAAATCATTTAATATCCATAAACCTCAATTTCCTCATCTGAGTATGAAGGATTTTCACCAGATAGCCTCTGAGATTCCTTGAAGTTGTAGATTTGAGTCAATGAGCCTGCAGTGGTCAAACAGAAAGTACAAAGCAAAGTGGGACTAGGACTTCACCTGACCCAGCTGGCCTGTGGTTTCCATCCTTTTTGTTGTCTTCACTGCCAAATTTTCTGAACAAGTGGTCCACCTCCCACTGCTTCTACTTCATCACCAATGATCTTAAGCTCCTGCAATCTGGCTTCCACCCCCATTACTTCACTGCAATGCTCTCTCAAAGGTCACCAAGGACATCTAATTATCAAATCTGGTGAGCTTTTTTCAATCTTTATTTTACTTGGTTTCACCCAATTTCTACATTATTGACCAATCCTTTCTTGCAATTCTTACTTCTCTTGTCCTGAAAGGCAGCAGCATAGTAGGAAGAGAGCTGAATGTGCAATCAAAAGACATACGTTCCAAATTTCACTTCTGCTGCATTCTTGTGTGACCTTAAGAATCAATGTGGTCTAGTGGATAAAGCAATCTAGGCTTAAAGTCAGGATGGCCTGAGTTCAAATCCTTCTTCAGATACTTGCCAGCTTTGTGAGCCTGGCCGGTCAATTAGCCTCTCTCAGTTCCAGTTTACTCATCTGTAAAATGGAGATAATAATAGTAGTTACTTTATAAGGTCATTGTGAGGATCGAACATTATAGTGTACTTAATATGCTTAGCAAAATTTAAATAACAAATATTGCTGTTTAGTAATTTTCAGCTTTGTGACTCCTTGCGACTACCATTTGGGATTTTCTTGGTAAAGACACTGGACTGGTTTATCATTTATTTCTCCAGTTCATTTTACACATGAAGAAACTGGATAAAATGCCTTGCCCAGGATCCCACAGCTAGTAAGTGTCTGAGACCAAATTTGAACTCAGAAAGATGAGTCTTGATCCCCAGCCCCAGATGCCCCAAATATAGAAATATGAATGATTATTATTGAATAGTGAAACCCATATTCAAAAGGGAACATTCTCCAGCATACCTGATGAGTATCACGTAGCTTCTGCCTGGAGACCTTCAGTGAGGGAAGACTCTCCTGTGAGAACCGTATCACATATAGATAACACTAGAATAGCAGGCTTGATAGAGAGCCTAAATTTGTCTTTTTGCAATTAAGCATCATAGAAATAGGGACAGCTAGGTGGCTCAGTGAAGAGAGTGTTGGCTGGAGTCAGGATGACTCATCTTTCTGAGATCAAATCCTGTCTCAGACACTAGCTGTGGGACCCCAGGCAAGCACTTAACCCTATTTGGTTCCATTTCTTCATCTATAAAATGAGCCAGTGAAGGAAATGGCAAACTGTTCCAGTATCTTTGCCAAGAAAATAGGACCACAAAGAGGCTGAAACGACTGAACAACAATAACAATCATAGAATTAGAATTGGGAGGTCACCTAGTCACACCTTCATTTTGCAGGTGATAAAACAGAGTCTCTTGCCCAAGATCACCCAGGAGATAAGTATCAGAAATAGGATTTGGACATGGATGCTCTGACTTCAGAGTGAATATTCTTTCTACTCTATGACATGGGGAATGGTCTTAAATTCATGTCATATGAGTCATGGCACCAGGTCTATTCTTAGAGTCATGAGCAAAGGAAACTGAATTACCATCATGATTGGATGGTTATTCATCTACAGCCATAAGGGAAAGGGTGCTTATCTCCCAGGGCTACAGAGATAATATCAGAATGCTGTGGATGCCTTCCAAATCCACCTGATCCACTAGAAATAACTGGAGCTCTACCCCATTGTTCCTTGTCATTAACATCACCCACATCCACCTTCTTGTGTTCCAGTATCTGGCTGGCAGCTGCCACCAAGTAAAATGTTAATGTCCCCATGGCCTTGGAGTTCCTTGATAAGATATGTACATTATGGTTGCCTACTTTGGCAACAACGGAAAAGAAAATATCGAGAGAAATTTTGGTCTCATCTGCAATTTCCTGGATAAAACCCTGGACTTTGGCTAACCACAAAACCCAGAAATAGGAGCTCTAAAAACCTTTGCAGAGCCTCATCGCTCAGCAAAGCATCATTAGCCAACCATGGATAAAGGAAGAACAGTCTCAGATAAGAAACCAGGTGTTGGGACAAATTAGTCTATGGCATGAGAGTATGAAATATTATTGAAATGATCTCTTCCTAGTTATGCTCACCATTCTTCTGTCTGCATTGTAATGATGAAAAGCTATTTATTTGAGTGGCAAGCCTAAGTGAAAAGTTAGGATGAACAACAAGGTTGTCTTTGAGAAGCAGGGCAGGGACATGGCGCCCAGGTAAGAGCAGGGTAAAGGTGGAGAGCAGTCCACTGCCCAAGATGTCTGTACCTTCTATCAGTGTGTACAGATTAATAAATTTGACTCTGAACAAAGCTTATCACTTTCATTCTACCTTATGAAGAGTTTGACCTTATGAGATTCTAGACCACCGCCTACATCATCTTTCCATTCCAGGTGCTCTTCCTGGTGAGGAAAGTAGGATGGAAAAATTGATAGGATAAAATCATCATCAATTCAATTTTAAAGTTTTGTTGATATCCCAGAAAATTGAATGCTAAAGACTACAAGTGGGATATAATGAATCTGTCTGCATGAAGGGAAAGCCAAGTTCCAGACTAGTGAAAATGCTATCTCACTGATGGAAGGAATGAAAGAATCACTGATTTCAGGAGTATCAGTGGTTGAGCTAGAATTAGGACCCAAGATATTAAATTATAAATCCAACTCCGCTTGCGCTATACTATGCTCTCTTCTAGGTTGGATCTATTTTTGCATTTACTCATAAGTATGTCAATTATCCCACTTTTTCCCCCCTTCCTCCTCCAGCAGAGTGGATAGAGTGTTAGTTCCTTGAGGGTATAGACAGTTTCATTTTTATCATTGTCTCTCCATGTTCAGTACTAGCACACAGTAGGCACTTAATAAAATTTTGAGTTGAATTGTACATTTGGTGATTCCATAGAACTCATTTAAGCTCTCAAGAACTGTTAGAGACTAAAAGGGATCAAGCAAGCAGTAAGAGAAGGATAAGAAAGACAACAGAAAATAGCTATGGAAATCATTTAAAAAAGAAAAGAAAAGAAAAGGCAGATAGAAGATAATACTTTCTCTCTTCTACTTCATCTTGCTTTCTCTGGAAGAGTATTTGGCCCCCAGCCCTGCTAAGACCAGGCTGTTATTTAAAAGTTACTCTGACTTTGAAAAGGACAGGGCATTATTAAAGTTTTTACATGCCAGTTTAAATAAAATATTGAACACATTCAACCTTTTGGTTGATTGAAGATGCTGTTAATATTAACAGCCATTCTGATATGCTATGGCTAGGGCTGTCTCTTTTGCTGTGATTGAGAATAAGAAAGGTTGAAGAGCTAGGGTTGTAGGGCAGGGGGTAGGGGATACAGAGAGATCTTTCATCTCTCCAGCTGAGGTTTCTGGAGGGAACTAGAGCTTGAAGATCGAAATGGCATCAGAATGACTCTCAATTTGGGTGTTGGGAAGAGCGTCCATCCCTCCTGACTAGTCCACAACCTTAGGAATTCACAATTTCTTTCACTCTTTCTTTTATCATCCAGAAACACATTTGCTTTGGAGAGAATCAAAGGTCCCTTCCATTATCTAAGTTTACCCATATGTCAGCATTAACTCATTCACCTTCCCTCCTCATATCCAATCAATTATCAAATTTTGTGGGTTCTCCTCTGCAACATTTTGCCTACACATCCTCTTTTCTCTGTTCTAGGACAGGCCCTCATCATCTCTCCACAGTACAGTCCATTGGCTCCCTATTACCTCTAGGATCAAATAAAAAGTCTTCCTTTTGATATCTATTCCTGACCCCTTCCTACTTTTCTGGTCTTCTGATACTTGACTTCTATCCATGCACTCTATCATTCAGCAACGCCAGCCTACTTGCAGTTCTTCAAACACAACATTCTAAGTCCCATCTGTGTGCCTTTGCATTAGCTGGATTTCTGGAACAAGCTCTCTCTCCTCCTAGTTTTGAAGTTTAACGATTTACAGTCAAACAGCAGGAAAAAATGGCCATGGCCTGTGACCTCCATGAATTTTGACATATAAATGTCATAAAATGGGCAGATGATGTTTCTCCTAGAGGCACCTTTGAAACATGCTGCCAAATGCCTGACCACATCCTCACTCTTCTGGAGCCTGGAACTCCCTTGGGGAAGATCCAGGTCATTGCTCTTACCTGCAAGCATCGTGGTGTCACGGGGGTAGAATACTGTGATCTGAGTCAAGAAGATCAGAGTTCAAATCCAGCTGCAGACACTAGCTGTTCGCCTCAGTTTTCTCAACTATAAAATGCCATAATGTATCACCTACCTATGGTTGTTGGGAGGACTAAAAGGGATAATATTTGTAAAGCATTTAGCATTGGTCCTGGACATATTAATAGTGTTATTACTTAATTAATACTTATTTCCTTTTTTCTGTTTCCTCCATCTTCCATCTCTGTTCACTCCCCTGCATAAGCTCCCTGAACTAGACTTGGACTGACACCATCAAGAAGCGGGACACTTTAGACCTTCTGGGTCCCTCAGTTGTCATCTTGTCCATCTCAGCCCAGCTCTAATCTCTGAATTTTGTGACTAAAAGGAGGCTATACCATGACTGATAGTGCTCACTCAACTCATTGCTGGATGGGGCAGGCTACTAGAGCTCTAGCTCTGTACTTCCCTGAAAAGCCAGTACAGCTAGGTTTTGATTAATGTAGATAATGAATCCCCTGAAGTGGTTGTTTTACTTGAATTTGCACTGCACATTTCCAATAGGCTGGAACCAATTATAACTTAGAATAGTGTGAATTCAAATATATGTGACCACTTCAGGGGGACTCATTATTTGTATTAATCAGGACCTAAAGTGCCTCCTACCCTTCCTGCCCTCCAGACTCCAGCCTCTTGATTTAGAATCATGCAAGTTGGACTTTGTACATGTGTGACTTGTCCAGTTATCAACCCACTAAATTCAGGGGATATTAAAAAGAAAAAAATAAATAAAAGAGGCTGTTGGGAGAAGGAGGACTGAGATATAGACAGAGGGGGGAGGTAAAGGAACATAGATGATTAAATTTGGTGAAATGTGGGTTGAAAGAAGATTATAGCTAACCTTTCCATCTTCCCCCAAAGCACGAAGAAATATGGAGTCTCAAATCACAACAAAAAGACTAAGGGTGAATAGAATCCCTTCTCAGACAATCTGGGGGGGTAGACCATTAAGAGAGGCTGGCTAACCTTCCTCCCATACAATTAAGCTGGGATACTCCCATTTATGTGGTCTAGAGGAAGGGATCATATAAAGAGGCCCAGAGGTGGATTGGGAAGTTCAAAGCCAGGTCTTCTAACTCTATGGCTGCTAGAGTCTTTGTTATCTGCACCACGTGGACAGTGATCTAGAGCTTTCATTTCCAAATGAAATAAGGCTTGAGCATTTTTCAGGGAAAGGACACCTTTGCTACCAAGAGAGAAGATGGGAGGGAGGGTGAGAGAGAAAAAAAAATGGAAGAGAGGAAGTGGCAGGGGGGAGGGGGAGAGGGAAAGGGAGAGGGAAAGGGAAAAGGAGAAGGAAAGGGAGAGGGGGTGGAAAGAGACAAGAGGGAGAGAGGGAGAGAGAGGGAGAGGGAAAGGCAAAAGGAGAGGGAGAGGGAGAGGGAGATGGAGAGAGAAGAAGAGGAAGGCAAGAGATAAAAATATGGAGAAGGAAAGAGTGAAAAATAAAGGAATGAGAGGGAGAAGAGAGAGGAGAGGAAGACAAAAAGGAATAGGAAGAGAGAGCAGCTAGCACTAGTTTATATCCTGTTCCAGTAGAGCTGATGTGAAAAATCATCTAATCAATCCAGAATATTCAATCAAAAAATGTTTATTAGCTTTTACTGTGTCCCAAGTGCTATATGTTGGATATTCAAAGAACAGAAGAGCATTGTTTACCTTCAAGGTGCTCATGTTCTAATGGGAAAGACCATGTAAAGAGAGTAGGTGGGAGACAGTTTTGGAGGGGTGGACATCAGCAGCTAGAGGTCCTGGGGAATGTTTTTTGGGGAAGACCTGGGGAATGGTCTTTCTCAATCTTTCCACCAAATCTAAAAATCTTTCCGTGACCATTTTTCACCCTCTTCATTCCAGACTGAGAGGAAATAGAGTCCAGAAGGTGGAAAACTAGTTAATGTAATCATGAGAAAGTCACTTCCCCTCTCAGGGTCAGCAATGAGGAAAATAGATTTTCTTTCTTTAAAAAAGAGGGGGTTGGATGGAATACTCTCTAAGGTTCCTTCTGGGCTCTGACTTTCTGAGAAGAAAAGGAAAATGGAGAGAGAGAGAGCTGAGGAAAAACAGGGAAATAATGGAAGGAAAAAAGAGAGGAGGGGAAGGAAGAAGGAAGGGAAAGATAAAAGGAGATAGAAGAGAAGGGAAAATGAGAGGAGATAGGGGGAGGGGAAGGAAGAGGAGAAAATCCTTTTTTCTGGTAACAAAACAACAAAACAGAACCCCTGGTCTCAGGTGGAGATGGGCACCGTCTTCCACTAAGGGGCCCAAGTTCTAGGCTCACCCGAGACTTGGTTTTGATCTTGGGGGATCCTAGCTTCCAAAAAGAGAAGTCAATTTTTTTTTCATTTTGAGAAATCTTAAAGCTTAGATTTGGCTGATAGGCTCTCCCCAAAATGATGTAGAAAATTACTCAGTGTGACATAAAGATTAGGTATAGAAGAGCTATTTATATCTTCCATGCAAAGCTCCTTAAAACATAAGACTCATAAGTGTGCATTGACAATAACTTAAAACAAGAAATAGAAACTCATTGCTCCTATTATACTCTCCTAGGAGATTAAATCACTTAGTGGGGTTGCTGAATAGTCATTCTATCTCCATTTTACCTTTGTATTGTTCAAATGATTTCCTCCGAGGTTCATATTTTCTGACAAATCAAGGCATACTTTGTTGTTCTTCAGTCCTATCCAACTCTTTGTGATTGATTCCCTTTAAGGTTTTCTTGGCAAAGATACTAGAATACAATTTCTGTCTCTGGTTCATTTTGCAGATGAGGAAACTGGGGCAAATGAGATTAAGTGATTTATCCAGGATCACACAGCTAGTGACTAAGTTCAGATTTGAACTCAGGTCTTCCTTATTACAGACCCAGTGCTTTACCCACTGTGTCTCCTGGCTGCCATGACATAGCTCCTCTTATTGAACTGATGGACATGTCTGAAAAGGGTATATAAAACTTCTGCTTTTAGTTGGCAGTAATGGAACTACTCAGAACCATTCAGATTAGTAGATAGTGAATGTAGAATGAGGCATTGGTTGTCAAATATGACCAATGTTTTGATTTGTTTTGTGTAATTGTGTTTGATGTAAGGGAGAGTGTTCTTGAGGGGGAAAGCATTGTGTAGTGAAGGTGAATATATATATAGTATCAATAAAACATTTTTTAAAAGAATGAAATCCCCAAAAGATTTCTCCCTTCTGGACAGAGCCTTAAACATAGTAAGCAATTTTAAGTTGAACATCCTGTCACAAATCTTGTGCCCTTGTCATGGGTTAGGATGACCTGGAATTAGCTCAAGCACCTCTTCACCCCTTTCACCCCTTTCCTGTATCTCAATTTGTCTATATCTCAGAGTAAGCTCTGCAGTCTTTTTTGACTCTAGGGCAAATAAGGATGGGGTGGGGAAGAGAGGATGTGGAGAGAAGCACAGGGCTGGGTCCAGAGTAGCTAGCACTCCCGTATAGCTAAGATTTATGGGTTGGCTGGATCAGAGAGAGACAGAGAGAGACAAGACAGACAAAGAGAGAGACAAAGAGACAGAGACAGAGAGGGGGAGGGAGGGAGGGAGAGAAGGAGGAAGGGGAAGAGAAGGAGGGAAGGGGAAGAGAAGGAGGGAAGGGGAAAGGAAGGAGAGAGAACAGGAGAGGGAAGGAGGGACAAGTAGAGAAAGAGACAGAGAGTTGGGGGAAAGAGACAGAGACAGAGGTTGAGAGAGACCAAGACAGAGAGATGGGGAGAGAGACAGAGGCATAGAGAAAGAGGGAGAGACAGAGACAAAGACAGAGAGAGACAAAGAGAGAGAGAGACAGAGAGACAGACAGACAGAGAGACAAACAGAGAGAGTTTTTGGAGTTTCCATGACAAAGGGGCTGCATCTGACATCTAACTGACCTTGCTGGTATGGGTAGTGGTGCCTCTATGCTTGTCTCCCTTTTCCCCCATTAAAGCTGGGTGGCTTCTTTTAAGTACTGAAGAATGTTTCATTTGAAAGAGGTCAAAAAAGGACCTCTAAGATCATTTAAGACCATTTTTTTTTTTGTGGAGGAGGAAACTAAAACCTAGACAGATGAAGTCACTTGCCTGAAGAAACAAAAGTTAAATACAGGCAGAGCTGGGATTTGAATCGGAATCCTCTGACCGAATAATAACCATATTGGTGTTTAGGTCTCTGTTATAAGAGACATTATCCTTGGGGCAGCTCTCAAATCACAAAATCCCTCTCTCAGGCCCCCCATTTATATATACTTTTCAATGCTGTCACCTGCTTGTTTTAAAAAATGATCCTCCAAGACTGGAACCTCTAAGTTCCTGGACTTTCCCCCTTTTATCTTCTCTGGCAGGACCCCTCCCAATCCCTCTCAACAGACATAGTAAATTTAAATCCACAGCTAATCTTTGTAGTCAGAGGAATTGGTGGGGAAGGGGAGAGGGAGAGGGAGAGAATCCAGTTTTTGCACAGATGAGCTGAATTCTAAGCACTCATTTTGGATCAGGTTTTCAGCATTAATATGTCCAGGAACTCTCAGTCTGCTGGGGTTTCTTTTAAATGCTTTCTGTCTCAATCAATTAATCAAACTATGAAGTCCCTTCTAGGTGTCACAAACCCTACATCAAATGAAGCTTTTTCATATTCTTGATTCCTAGGCTCTTAGGATTTTTCTCTTGGCATTTTTGAGTAGTGAGAGGCTAGGATGAACAAGTAATTCAACAGTTATCATAGAGGAAGAAGGAAGAAAGGAAGCAAAGAAGGAAGGAAATATGTATTTATTAAATATCAGGCACTATGCTAAATGTTTACCAAATATTATCCCATTTGATCCTTACAACAGCTTTGGGAGATAGGTGTCATTATCTCCATTTTACAGATGGAGAAATTGAGGCAAACAGTAGTTAAGTGACTTGTCAAGGGTCACAGCTGATAAATATCTGAACTGGATTTGAATTCAGATCTTCCTGGCTACAGACTCATATTCTAACCTGGATGCAAGCAAAAAGTTCCTATGCCATTACAAATGGCAATATTATTACCCTATTAAATTTAATATACAAATTGAAACTAAAATGATTTTTAAAAATCTACAGTTTTAAATTCAATCATCATTTTTGTTCTTTGTATATTTAAATTTTCCTGTTTGTTAATGATTTTAATGTACATAGCAAAGAGAAATAAAATTTTCAGAAAGAAAAAAAATTGCATATATTCTATATCAAGAAATAGTACCTTTGGCTATTTCCCCACCCACGATCATGTGTACTTTATTTGTTATAGTTAAAAGAGAGATAAATTGGAAATCACATGACCTGGACTAAAATTCTGACTAGTCTATTCACTATCTATGCAATTCTGGACTCATTACCTAATCTCTCTGAGCCTTGATTTCTTTATTTGTAATACGAGGGGCTTGCATAAGGCAATCTTTCAATTGTCCCAGCTTTCTAAATACTATGATCACAAGGGCATTAAATTCCACTTACTCTCTTTGGACCCCTTTTGACTGATTGGAGGTAAATAGAACACTGGCCTGACTTCAAAAACTGCCTTAGCCACCTACCACTGTGCGACCCTAAGCAAGTTTCTTGACCTCAGTTTCCTCATCTATAAAATAATAATAATAATAGCATCTACCTTACAACCTACTTTGTTGTGAGGATCAAATCAGGAAGTATTCATAAAGTGGCTGGTGCATAGTGAATATTTAATAAATGCTTGTTTCCCTACCTCCAACTGGACCCCTATTGACCTCTGGAGGAAGAAGGAAGGTCCTGGGTTTCTGGTTGAAGCTACTGTCATGGCAGCCACTTGCCTCATCAACTCAGACAGTGGCCCCCTGGGCTTTGCTGGATGGGAACTGCTGACCATTTTTTTTCTTCTGCTTTAGGGCACCCAGATCCATCAGAGTTTGTTAGAACAGATGTCTCCATCTCCTTTGGCACATCCTGGGTTCCATCTCCCACTTCCAGTTCTGGTTTCCTTGTTTTCATTTTTTTCTTTTAGTTTTTTTGTCTTTTCAGCTCTGACTCTCTAATTATCTATTCCTTCTGTCTTTGCCCATTGAATCAGCTTATCTGGACTTTTGGTCTTAAAAAAAATGCTTTAAATCTTTCATATATCACACCTCCCTTCACTCTGTTAATTAGCTCACCTGACACAGCCTAGACATCTCCTTTCCCTCTCCAGGGTCATTTTATCCCTTTCTTAGGAATTCAGTGGTTTAGATCCACTCTGGTATGTTAAAGACAATCACCTTTTGGCCGTGAGCATCCTGTGGGCTTGTAATCTGTCACCAAAGCACTCATCCCTGTCTTATTTCCTTCACCCCAAGCACCTTGCCCTCTCTCTTTGCTCCTTCTTCCTTCTGCAATCCATCGGCATAAACCGGACAAAGCAAAGGAACAGGGGAAGAGAAATAGGTTTTTCCTACCCATCTCACAGGCAGCAAGGGCTAAGGTTGAGTGACTAGCAATTGCTTCCAAGGAAGGAGCAGAATGTCAAAACCCACAAGCTAATCTTAGGAGGTTGGCCCTTTTTTGGGGGACTCAGAGCCTAAGAAACACAGCAGATTCCTCCTCTCTCCTCCCTCCTCAATAAACTAATGGTCTCTGTGAGTTGGGGAAGAAGGTGGCAAGGAAGATGGGAAAACAGAAAGCCTCCCCCCCCCCACCTTTCCTCTCTCCCAACCTGAGATCATATTCAAGAACTCTCTGAGGGTGCGAGTCTGCCTTCCTTAAGACTGCAATACTGTTGTAAATACACTGTAACCAAACTCCATCCCTGATCAAACTCCATTGAATCATGTGGAAACATTGTTACACAGGAAGAAAACCAGATTTAGAGTCAAAGATCTGTGCTCAAATCTCAAGTCTGCTATTTACTACCAGGGTAACTGTAGACAAGTCAGTTTTTTTAATCTGTAAAATGGAAATGTACTAAATAACTAAAAAACTAAAAAAAAAAAAAAAACAAAAAAAAAACCACCTTTAAAAAAATGTACTAAATAACCTCTAAATTTCTCTCCAAGTTAGATATTCTATGACTTTAGCTCAATCTCCTATTAAATGTATGTATATGTGTCTATGTATGTACATATATGTATATGTAGGTGTATATATATGTATATGTGTGTATTGAGTATTTTTGTCTGTATTATAGTCAGAAACCTTTGTCTGACAATGTATGTGAGATTCTGTCCTTGTAGACCCCTATCTTTCTTCTATGATGGAGGAGGGAATGTTTTATCTCACAGTTTGTTTTATTCATTCCTCCAGTACCTTCACTGACCTTCCCATTACTGAGAGTTTAGCTTCCTTTTAGTTAATCTCCTTCTCATTTTGTAGGCATCATGTGTTTTTCTCTTGGTTCTGCTTATTTCACTCTGAATAAAATCATAAAAATCTCACATTTCTCTGAATTTTTCATATTCATCATTTCATATTGAACATTAACATTCCATTATATATAATTATTTCAGCCATTTCCTACTATATGGAAACTCACTTTGTTTCTTTGTTTTTGCTATCGTAGAGTACCATTGTAAATATTCTGAATTTATTTACTCCTTGTCTCTGCCTTTAGTCTCCTTGGGATATATATCCAGATTTCTGACCAGTCCTCTATTTTTAAGTTATGTCTGTGCAGCAAACTGCTGCTTATGGCTTTGTCCCAGTTACTAGTTTTTTTGCCAAACCATTTCATGGCAATTAGATGGAAGTAGGAATATAGCTTGAAGTAGTTTTCACTCCTGAATATCCAGAAAGCCCCCTTTTAGACAGGAACCTCCAGCTCTTCACAGAACTGCTGACTGGTAACCCTATCAACTGATAGGAATGATTCTTCCTCTCCTAGATCTGGACAGATACACAAAAGAATAACCACAGGACAGGACAAGAGGAATGAGAAAAGAAAGGATTTTGTTCTTCATCTGGACCACTCACTGGAGTGGGAGTATGGGATTGGGAGAAGATAAAATATAACATTTCTATGATACTTTCAGCTTTCCTTAAAACAATCTGGTGAAGTGGGTAATATAAGTATTGTTATTCCCATTTTAGAACTGAAAAAAATTAGGATATGGAGAAGTTGCATGACTTGTTAAAGATCACACAGTTGAAAACTGACAGAACCAGAATTTTAATTCAAGATCTGGAACAGGAGTCCAGGCCAATGCTCTCACCACTAATGGTTTCCTCTATTATAACAAGAGCTCTGAGGAACATGGAAATACGTTTAGAAGCATTGCACATGTTTAACCTATGTTAGATTGTTTGCTGTCTAGCAGAGGGGGAAGAAGGGAGGGAGAAAAAATTGGAACACAAGGTTTTGCAGAGATGAACGACGAAAACACTCCTTGCATGTATTTGGAAAAATAAAATACTATTAAAATAAAACAATAACAAGAGTTCACATTTCTATACTATAGCCCCTTAAAGTTTTCAAAATATTTTCTTCACAACAATCTCATCAGGTATCATTACTCCATTTTACAGAAAAGAAAACCAAGGCTCTAGAAAGTAAAATTGCCAAGAACACTATAACTAGTGAGTATCAGAGCTGGGTTATCCATCCTAAGTATTCTCGGGTCTTATCCACGAACCCCCCACCCACGTCCTGATGTCTCTCACATGGGAGGAGGGACCTGGATCACTTGCTAAAGAGGAACCATTAGGATGGTCAACTGAAGTTGGCGAAAATGGGGGGACTCTTTAGAGACACAGTTTTCATGAGATAGTTCCTCTTCAAAGTTATTAAACAAGGGAAAACAACCGAGGAAGCGGGTTTGCTGCTGACAGAGAAGCCAGCTAAGAATGGGGTTGACATTGTCAGGCTCTGGGGACGGAGGAGCGACCTAGCAATGGCAGGAGAAGGAAATGGTGACCCCATCACTCCCAGAGCACCCCCATCCCCCCATCAGACGGACAATAGACAGACCCAGAGCTCCATTCACGTACATCCGCGCGCGCGCGCATACACACACACACACACACACACACACACACACACACACACACACACAGAGCTGCTGCTTCTCCTTCACACTTCTGGACATCCTCTCTTATCCACACAAACTCTATTTTCACCCAGTACTGACATCCGTGTCCTCTCTCGCCCTAGGAGTAAGCATTACACCATCACCCTCCGATCCAGTCAAAGTTAAGAGTATTTCAGGGACGACCGAGAGTCTCCCTTTAAGGATAAATCATTCGCAAATGTCTTTGAAGAAAACTCCAAAGGGAGCTAGCCAGTCAGTAAGGAGGCTCCAGGCAGGGCAGCAGGAGGACGGGCTTTGGGGGCCGGTGATTGGTGTGTCTGGGGCTCTCTGCTGCTGCTGCCGCCGCCGCCGCCGCCGCCTCTAGCCTTCGCAAACGCTTTTGTCTCACTCTGGGAGCCAGACTCCTGAGCGGTGTTCAGAGCTGATCTTGGGAGGGCTGCATTGTGCCGCTGCTGGGGGAGCTGCCGGGAGCTCCAGACGGGAGCTGGCTGCCACACTGGGCTCAGATGGCTTCCTGCTAGTCTCACCAAAGCGTAGCCGCTCCGGGCGTTTTTTCCAGGTAGATGTTTGCTCTCTGATAGCGGCAGGAGCTGGACCCTCCGGACTAAGTCATCCTTCGGGGACTTAATGCCTGTCTCCTCCTCAGCCCCGCTGCCCTTTTTCTGGTGTTACCGAACTGCTTTTGCTATTTCCTCCTGGACTAGGGGGTCTGCTCACAGTTCATTGTGGTACTCTGTGGGAGCCCAGAGGTTGCCAGCGAAGTGAATGAGGACCGGGGAGAACCAAACATGCAGGTTCCTCTTCGCTTTAGCAAACAGATTGGCTGCCGTTGGTTCTGATAAGATTTCCTTCCTGGCCTTTTGAGTTCTTGAGGTGCCCGGGGATTGAGTCCATGTGTAATGAATTGGTGAGTACTTTCTCAATTCCTCCCTCCGAGTGTGTGCATGTGGGAGAAAATCCCGGGTGGCTGAATTCCATGTCTGGTACCCACTGGTCAAAAGGACCAAATGAGAACTTATTGGTCTCCCTCCCCCCCTTACCCAATGCTTGAGATTTGTCTGTGGAACAGATTCCTTTTGTATGCGTTGGACTAGATGGTTACTGAGGTACCTTCCGAATCATAAATGCGGTGATTTCCTGATTTTATGATTCTTACTATCCCCTAATGGAGGGAATTTGGAACATCTTTGGACCCAAAGCTGAGCAGGCCCCATTGAGGGAAGGAGTGACTAGACTGGTACAGAAGGCTGTCCTCCCCACCCCCCTGCACAAGTGAGGGGACTTGAAAAGAGATTTTCTTTCCATCCCCTTGTTAGGATGGCCGGAGTGGGTCACAGGGAGGGAATGGATCCTCTGTGACCCTGTTACTGAAGCCAAATCTCTGTCTTCTGGGGTTCCCTCTCCCCTTCTGCCTTCAGTGACCACTTCTGGGGGCTGGGAGTTGGGGGAACTTTAGTGAAAGGCTCTCCTGTGTGTGCTTCAATTATGAGGCTTACTGATTCTCCCAACTGAACTTGCCTCCCAAGGGCTATTCAGAAAGATTGTGATGGCCCAGGAACAGGACCTGGAAGTCATTCTAGGTTATTCCCTGTGGATGTGGGTCCAATGAATTGCTGCCCCAAAAGGCCAACAAGATACTGGCATCATTAGGAAGTGGGCAGCAGAAACAACAGAAAACATTACCTCACCATATATAGAATCATGGGGTGATAAAGAGCAAGTGTTTCTATCTGACTCCCTATGTGCTGTTCTGCTCAATTTACCTTAAGGTGGACACAAGTTGCTGGAGAAGATCCTGAAAGGGGCAGCTAAAATAATTAAAGGCTTGCTCTTTATTGTACCATCCACAAATCTATCAAAACCTATTTTGGAATCCATTTATATTTTCAGCCTGTACCACTTCTTAAAGTCATGAGTTCATCACATCTCTTCTTCACTGTGTGAATAGTATTTCTGCCTTTCTATTTGTCCTAAAATAACCTCCCTTGGGGTTGAAAGAACCTTCCCCCCTTCTCCCCCCCACTATACTCTAGGATTTGGTGAATGAGTCTATGCTTACATTGTCCATACGGTTTGTGTGATTTTTTTTTAAACTGCTCATAGCTTTTCTCAATCTTTATTTTTGGAAGTATGCATCCTAATGTTTCTAGCTCTCTCTCATAGGGTAACCCCCTATTTAAGGGGGAATTAGGCTGCTTGGAACATAACCCTAATCTTTGAGAGCTGAGGACTGCTATCCTTTCTCACACATTGTTCGTTGCCTGGATCAGGCACAAACCATAGGGCTGAGTGGACTGTTTGTCTGACTTAGTGTGGAAATGATCATATTCTTAGAATTCAACAATCATAATTAGGAGTGAGGAAGTCCACTGGTTAGGTTAACCCTTTATCTTCACCTCCACTGGGCTTCAGCTTCTTGGGATGGATCAGTTTTAAATATAGGTGGATAGAATGTTGCTACTAGCTCAGAGCTTATGGAATATGAACATTTAAAATCTTAAGAAGAGCCAATCTAAGAGGCATTTATTTATTAAGCACCTACTGTATGCCAGGGATTGTGCTAGGTGATAGAGACTAAATGAAAGGCAATTCCTACCTTCAAAGAACTTTCATTTTCTGGGGGGAAGGGAGAGTGCTGGGTAGGGAACAACATATAAACAGATAAGTGTATACAGGGTTAATTGAAGAGGAGACAGTGAACTCTAAAAACTTGGAGGATCAGCAATGGCTTCTTGTAAAAGGTGAAAGAACTTAAGGATCCTAACAAGTAGAAGTGAGGGGGGAGTATATTTGGGGGAGATCTGGCCCAGCAGAATGTTTGGATATTCTGGACAGGATCTAAAAACTCATCCTACTTTTGTCTCATCATCTAACTTAGCCTTTGCTATACAGTCAATGCTGGCTCTAGGATCAAAAGGCCTGGATTCAAATCCCATACCTAATTCTTATTATCTGCATGATCTTGGACAAGTCATTTTAACATTAATAAAGCTCATTTTCCTCATCTGTGAAATAGAGGGTTGGACCAGATGGCCTCTGAACATCCTTCCAAGTCTCGTTCTATGATCCTGTGAAAGATTTTTTTTAAAAATCTGTACTTATATGCCAGAAAGAGTGAATTTTCTATTATTACAGATAAGTGTTATTTGTAAAATGTAAGATTGAGAAGTTTCCCTTGTCCCTAATCCCATGCCTGCATGTCATACCCTAGCTTGCCTATATCACCTCCAAACTCTCATACCTCCACTTTATTCCTATCTCCAGCTTTTCTAACTCTTGAAAAGTGGGAACACATCTCCATTGAGGAATTGTTGAGTTGTTTGTTTGCTTCTTGTTGAGGCAGTGGGGGGTTAAATTACTTGTCCAAGGTCACACAGCTAATAAGTGTCTAAGGCCAGATTTGAACTCAGCTTCTGTCTCTAAAACCAGGGTTCTATCCTCTGTGGCATTTAGCTGCTCTATGCATCCAGGAATTGTTTAATCTTGCACAAGTTGTTTCCCCAATATGGTCCATTTTTCTTGATTCGTACACTGGGATAATCATCCTTCCCCCTCGCCATGACCAATAATTTTGTCACTGAAAATGACATAGCTTTCTTGTTTCTCTTACTAGTGAGAGACAGTATTTTGTAGTGGCTGAGACTGAAACTCCAAGTCAGGAAGACCTGACTTCAGGTCTTGCCTCTCATCCATACTGTCTGTGTGACCCTGGACAAACAAGTTAACTATCAGTGCAACTAATAAGCACCTTCCTTGAAACTGAAGAAAAGGTACAAATTTCAATTAGTAATCGGCATTGTTCAGGGGTGTTCCCTACATAGGTGGAATCTTAGATTCAGACCATTTCCCTTAATTGACTTTGAGCTCTGTGAGAGAAATAAGTAAGTCTTATTCATCTCTGTCTCTTCAACCTAATAGAGTCCCTTGCATGTTTAAGACATGTTTTTGAGATGGTTGGATAGATGAACAAATATGGAATTTGATGATGCCATTGCTATGTTCTTGTGAAAAGGCTGAGAATAAGCATTTTTTTTGGATATCTAACCCCCTTGTGCATTCCCATAATAAAATCTCAAACTGTTGAATTTGTGGTCAATCATGGAAAGCAGGAAGCCTTGGACAGGGCTTATGTCTCTTACAGGTACAGAGCTTGTGGAGTGCAATAATCAACATAATCAAAATGTAGGAGTATATTCTATACTTTACAAAGCAGTGGGATTCCTTGACTTCTGCCCCAATCCTCTGGATTTTTTGAAAATTCCAAAATCTCTTCAGGTTTTTCCCTGTCTCAGAATCTAATGAAAATTAGGCAGTACATCTAAATCAGGCAGTAGGCCTAAAAGCAGCTGAATACACTCCTCTCTGCTCCTCCTTCCCTACCCTGTTTCATAAAATTGTTGAATGTTAATAGCTGAAATTGGAGTCCACTATGTTCTAGACATTGTGCTAAGTTACACTTTATTTTCTCTCATATGAGTCTCAGAAAAAAAGCCTGAGAGGGAGGTGCTATTATTATCCCCATTTTACAGATGAGAAAATTGAAGTTAAGTGACTTACTTAGCTAGTAAGTGTGTCTGAAATCAGATTTGAATTCAGGGCTTCCAGATTTCAGTCCTACTGCTCTATCCACTGTGCTTCCTAGTTAATTCCTCCTCCTCTTCCTCATTTTACAATTAGCCATTAGTGGGGCTCTCCTTTCCAACCTAGAGAGGCTTATTTTTAAAACCAAGCCAATATAAATTTGGGCTAATGAAAGAGCCAATCTCCAGAGATCAGAGATATCATTCCACAAGCTTGGCCTGCAGGTCATAATAAAAATCACTAACTGCAGGAACCATATTAAAATGTAATTGTGAAATGTTTAATAAAATAAATTAAAATGTAATACAGTATAGATAATATTACTCTGTGGTTTTCTCTATCAATATACAGCCTGCAAAGATCTGTTTCTATTTGAATTTGAAAATAGAACTTTAGATCAACACAATGCCACACCCATAGTGGGTGCTTAATAAATGTTTATGGATTGAATATTTGGCTGATTGAATCTTAACTTGGGATTCATAAACTTGTTTTTAATTGTTTTGATAACTATTTTAAAACAATTGGTTTCCTTTATAATCCTATGTGTTTTATTATCTGAATTCGAAAACATCCTGAGGAGGGATACATGGGTTTCACCAAGCTGCTCATCCAAGGGACCCCTGACAACAAAAATGCTTGCAAACCCCTGATTTAGAAGCTGAAGGCAAAGGGAAAACACAAAAACAAATTACCTTCCTAAAGGTCATGGTTTTCTGAATGTTCTTGACATTGAAGACTACCCAATATACCTGAAAGATCATCTTTCTCCCCCAATCCCCATTTTACAGATGAAGAAAATGAAGTTCAAGAGAGGTAAAAGGTCTGTGCTGGGGTCACTCAGCTAGAGAGGAGCAGACCCTCAGAATTGAAAGGAGCCCCTCATATTCTAAATAATTCCAACATTTCCATATACAAAGTAGAACAGAAAAAGATTGTACACAAAACTTCAAATCTCTCTTGAATACAGCTTGCTTTTGCTTTTAAGTCTATAATAACTTCAACATGTAACATTCAAGGCTCTTTCTGCTTGTCTGTGTTTCATTCTGGCTTTCCTTCTGTTCTTTTCTGTGAATGTTTTAAAATGCTTCAATGACCCTCTTTTCTTTCTTTTCTTTTTCTTTTTTTGGCAACCTGACACAATCTCCCCCTCCCCTCGTCCTCAAATCAAAAGAAAAACAAAACCCTTGTAATAAATATGCAGAGTTGTGCAAAACAAATTCCCACATTGGTCATGTATGAAAACGTATATCTCCTGCTGCATCTTGAGTCCATCACCTCTCTGTCAGGTAGTGAGGTGCAGGCTTTATCACTGATCCTCTGGAATCATGGTTGGTTATTTCATTGATTGCAGTACGATGGCTATATTTCCCATAGTATTTTGTAGGGTTTGGGGTATGGGATGTAGTAATCGGATAAACAAAATGTGAGAAGAGTATTCCAATTCCATAAAGCTTCAGCCCCAATCCTCTCTGGTGTGTTCTGAACTTCCCCACGTTATCCTCCCACCTACCAAAACAAACATTCCTGCCCTTTCAGAAGCTCTGGTGAGAGCAGTGCCCCACAGATTTTAATAACTCATCTATCCCAGGAGGAGCAGAATGCCCTAACATCTCCCTCCTGCTGCTGGCATTTAGCGCATTGCTGTGTTCAGTCTGGCAGGGAGAACCTGCCTGCTAGAGAATAGACCTCTCATAGACCCCTGAATCCTGTGTAACCAGGGGGTGGCTAAGAAATCCTCCATTCATTCTGTAAGCATCTGGATTGCCTGGTGCAGGACCAGACCCTGGAGAGAATACAAGGAACTGGAAGGCATGGCCCTTGCCCTCTGCAAACTTATAGTCTAAGTAGGAAGACAAGGATATCTGCACATAGCACTTTTTACATCAGAGACACAATAAATATTTGTTAAATGTTTAATGAAACAAGTCAAATATATGTTTTTCTTCTCCCTCCCTCTCTCTGTCTCTCTCTCCCCTTCTCTTCTTCTCTCTCTCTCTCTCTCTCTCTCTCTCTCTCTCTCTCTCTCTCTCTCTCTCTCTCTCTCTCTCTCTCTCTCTCTCTCTCTCTCTCTCTCTCTCTCTTTCTCTCTCTCCCTAATCTCTCTTTCCCTCCCTCCTTTCCTCTCTCTTTTTTTCCTTCCCTCCCTCTCTCCCTCCCTCCCTCTCTCTTTCTCTTTCTCTCTCTCCCTCTTTCTCCCTTCTTCTCCATCTCTTTCTGTTTTCCTTTTTCTCTTTATTTCTCTGTTTTTCTCCGTGTTTTTCTCTTTTCTTCTATTTCTGTCTCTCTCTGTATTTCTCTCTCAATGTCTCTCTTTTCTGTTTTCCTCTTTTCTTCTGTTTCTTCCTCTACCTCTCTTCCTCTCTCCCTCACCATCTCTGTTTCTTCTTCAGTGTTTCCATCTCTCTCTTCCCCTCTCCCTCCTTTTCTCCCTTTCCTCTTCCTCCATTCTGTCCTACCCTTTCCTTCTCCACCCCCACTAATGGTTTGGCAGGGGTTTCCCAGAGGTACTCAGACACCAGTCACCCCTCAGCTTTCTGGTTTCAGACTCAGCATCTTGCATTAGCCTGATGCAGAGAGGGGGCTAGCCCCAGCTGAGACCTTTCCTTGGGCTTTCTCTGGTCTCCAAGGAGCCTGTAGGAAAATGCAGCCTGAGAAAACAGCCTCCTTTCCTTTCCCTTCCCCCACCCCACTGATCTCTTTTACCACTTCCCCAAACTCCCCCATTGCCGGGCTCCCTGCCCCCCAGCTCCCACCACCCGTCCCAACTCATGTTTTATGCAGCATCATCCACCAGACTCAGAGAAAGTTGCGGCAGAGCTTGAAAATGAATGGAAAACTTTTTCTGGCGAGGGTGCCTGAGTGTGTTGTGTGAACGGAGGTTACCAGGGTCGACATGAGCTGAGATCTCTTTAGGGAGGCGGGGGAAGGGGGAATGGGAGGAGGGAATGGTGTCCCAAAGTAACCACTGTTCTATTTTTTTTACTGCTTATTTGCTTCATCTTTATTAATATCACTAAATATTGCTCTGCCCCCCCCCCCTTAATTTCTCCTCCAATATCACCCCCCACACACAATGTTCTGACTTAGGCTGATGTCATCCATTCAATCTCGGTATTTCCATTCTTCTGGGTTTTTTTTTGGGGGGAGGCTAATGAGCATGTCTCATCTGGAGGTATAAAGTTTTCACAAATTGGGGGGGTGTAAGAGAAAGGGGAATTGTGGGCTTTGTGGGTTTTTTTGGGGTGCAATGTATGAAATCCTTACCTTTAATTTTCTTTTATAAAACTAAATCAAGTTAATGGAACAATATAAAATATCATATGTAAATTAGTTGGTTTTTAAAATGAATATGTTTAACACATTGAAGATAAGAGGAAAGTTTATTTAAACCGTAATTATAATTTTACTGATAGAATTCATTTGCCATTGTTTTTCATTTTTATTATGAACAGATCTTTCAGGTACTGAGCTTTAAGGACTTTCTAGTTTTTGCTAGTCCATGAAAAGCAGGCAAAAACTTGAAAATGGAAGAAGCCTAGACAGCATTGCAAAATAAAGAAACTTATTATGTTTTTAGGACTTAGTGCCCTCCACAATGTCAGGCAGATGCAGAAAGCCCTCTTTCAGAGGCTCTTTTCAGAAAAGGAGAAAAGAAAAAAGAAATCTCCCCTTCCTCCCCCTCCCCAACACACACACCTCATTGGACACAACTTAGGGCACATGGAATGTTGTTTAATCCATCTCATTTTCTGAACTGTCATTATCAGCAATTTCTGCTACTTCTGATACTTCATTTTGATTATATTTATGGACATCTAAAGATGGAAAGTTTACTCTGATTGAAGATCCCTGGCAGTAGAATTTTCCTGTATCTAACCTAATATGCACTCATACCCTTCTAAAAATAATAGGAAAGGGTAGAAGGAGGATTCCAGGTCCTGCTTTGTATGGGGAAGCGGGATTTGTGACCTTTCCCCCCCTGCCCCCAACCCCCAGTCTCTGGATTTATTGACTCTTTGGTTAGGGTGCTACTTTAGAGTCAGTCTTCTGCCTCCTCAGTTCAGGATTGTTATATGGGAGGAGTGAGCCAGCAAGCTTTCTAGTGGAGAATGGGGGCAGGGGGTGTGGGATGGGGGATGTAGGGGGTGAAGAGGGAGCCTGTTCAGTTATGGAGCCTTGATGAATGAACAAACCCTCTTTAGGAAAACAATTGCTGTAAGCCAATGTAAGGACTGTGAATAATGCCTCTGTTTGTCAGGGTTGCTATTTATTTATTTATTAATTCATTCATTCATCTTCTCCTTTCCTCTTGCCCAGGACCAATTATGAGACTGATGAATTTTTCATCTCAAAGCTAAACTCTGGTGGGATTGAAACTGCCTTCCCCTCCTCCATTCTCTTCTTTCCCTTTCTCTCATTTTTTTCTTTAAAAAAATTTCTAATAAATAGCTTTAGCTGTGCCCTTTAAAAAAAATGAGAATCATTTCCCAGTATACCCCAATTGAATCCTCCCTTGTAACAAAGAAAACTTTGATCAAAACCCATCCCACAAAGCAATGACATCTGTTGCTTTGTCAGGTTCTGCACTTGTAGTTCCTCACCCCTTTACCAAGAGGAGAGAGAGGTATGGAAACATACTCTTTTGTCTGGGATCAATATTTATCTTTTCGATTCACAAGCTGGGGACATTTTGGTGGTGTTTTCGTTATCATGTTGTGGTCATCTTATCTGTTGTTTTAGTTCTACTTTCTTTGCTCAGCATTGATTCATCCAAGTTGTCATGCATTTCTTTCATATATTTCCTTTCTTCCAATTATTCTTTTCTCTTTCTCTATAACTTCTTTTACCTTCAGAATATCATGAGAGTCTGATTAGTCAGAATGTAGAGTGGATTTGGCTGGGGGATTAATAATGGTAATAACTAGTGTTTATATAGAGTTTTAATGTTGGCAAAGTATTTTTTATATTGACTCATTTTATCCTCACAACAACTTTGGGAGATAGACACTATTATTATTAGTCCTATTTTTCAGATGAGAAACTGAGGCTAACAGAGGTTAAGTAACCTGAGCAGGATCACATCTGGGAAGAGCCAGAAGCCAAATCTGAACTCCAGTCTTTCTGGCTCCAGTTCCAGGGCACTAGCCACTGCAACACCTAGCTTAATTTGCACAGTATCATCCATCACCTTAAGTACTCTTTAGCTTCCTTTCTTCTGGTAGCCACAGAGTACAGTCCTTCTTGGAACACTCTTTCCCTAATCCCTTTTTCAAGATCTATGAATTGGTGGATAGATTTTCACCACCTGCTCTCCTCTTTTCTTCCAAGAAAAGTGAGTGTGGCTGGGGAAGGGAGGTTGTGCTGTTAAGACACCTGATCTGTGAATTTTTAGATTTCCTCTATCTAGTCCAATCTTCTCATTTTACAAATGAGGCAACAGAGGCTGGCTTTGCCTTGGGTCACACAAGTAGCAAATATCACAGTCAAGATTTGAACCAAAATCACATAATTCCAAATAAGAAACTCAGCCATTTTTAAAATTTCATTATATGTAATAAAGGATTTCTGTGGGGTTTCTGGAGAAGTCAAGCCCTTTCTGTTCTACATCTTCCTTTGAGTATTTCTTAAATTATCTCTTCAAAAATAGCACTGGTATGTACCTCTGGGCATTCTTGGGTTGGTCTTTTTGGATAAATAGTTCTCTCTTCTCCAAGAACCATGGCTAGGAAGCTTCCTGGCTTCACCTGGCCCCCTATATGACATCCTCATTTGTTCACAATTTGTCCTGGAGCCAGAGGAGAAAGAGACAGAGATGCGGAAAAGATAGATGAGTGCTCAGTCAAGCTAAAGGTGCTTCATTCACACTGGAGAGGAGATGGCTCAAAGCAATCAATCAGTCGATAAATATTTATTAAGCACCTACTCAGTGCAAGGCACTGTGCTTCGTGCTGGGGACAGAAAGAAAGGCAAATGATAGTCCCTCTCTTTGAGGAGCTCACTACTTGGTGCAGGAGATAACATGCAAACAACTATGCACAAACAAGATTCGGACAGGTTACATAGGAAATGGGGTGATGTGGAGGAGTTGAATGATGATTATCTCTCAAGGTACCATTCATTGTTTTTCATTTTCACCAAAAACAGAATAAGAAGAAATGTGGTTTTCTTTGTTCCATCCTTCCTTCTTTTCTTCTTGCTTCTTTCCTCCTCCTCTTTTCTTTCTGTCTTTATTCTTTCTTTCTCTCTTTTTTCTTCCTTCCTCCTTTCCTTTCTTTCTTCTTTCCTTCCATTTATTCTTGCTTAATTCTTTCTTTTCTTCCTTCCTTCCTTCTTTCAATTGCAATGGGAGATATTTAGACTAGATAGGAAGTATTTCCAAGATTTTGTTGTTGTTTGGTCATTTTTCAGTCATGTCCAACTCTTTGTGATCCTATATGGGGTTTTCTTGGCAGAGATACTAGTGTGGTTTGCCCTTTCCTTTCTAACTTATTCTACAGATGAGGAAAATGAGGCTCATTTAGAGTTAAGTGATTTGTACCACAGCTAGCAAGTGTCTAAGGCCACATCTGAACTCAGGAAAGTGAGTTTTCCTGATTCCAGTTCCAGAGCTCTACCAACTGTCCCACCTAGTTGTCCCACCAAGATTTTAGTACACTAGAAATAAATGATACACTTGAGATTAGGGAATCTCTTTCCTCCGGAGATGTCTAAGGATCTCCCTCTGATTCTTCCCTCTGAGATGGTTGCTCCAAAATTCCGATGACTTTCTCTGTGGGAATGACCAAGCAGCATATGACCAGTTAGATCCTCTAGTCATGGGATTATAGATCAGAACTGGAGGAATCTTAGGGGTCTCTTGTCTAACCCCTCACTTTACAGTATAAGAAATTGAGGCCCAGGCAGCTTAAATGATCTGCCCAAAGTCACACAAGTAGCACAAATCAGAGGTGAGATTTAATTTGGGTCTTCCTGACTCCAGAAACAGAACAGAATATTAGACTTGGAGTCAATATGTTTTGATGGGATCTAAGAGCTACTTGCTAATAGTGTGACCATGGTCTTAGCCTCTCTGAGACTTAGTTTATGCATTGGTAAAATGGGAATGATAATATAACTTCACAGCCCTTTTTAGCTCTTAATGTTCTATATAAATATGTTATTATTCCTCATACTTGGAATCTGGGTCAGGCCAGCCCTGGGGTCCGGCCAAGGGACATCAGAGGTCCCTCTTCTTGGAGACAGTGATTTCTCTTCCTCCTGAAGGCACCACCAACTGCTCCTGGCAGCCCAGACAGAGAAGCTGTAGAATGAGAGCAATCCTACCAAGCTGGGCGCAGGACTGGGACCAGAGCCCACACATTTCACAGGGAATGAGGTCTTGGTAACTGGTGCTGCCATACAAACGTACTCTTGCTCAGTGCCTGATAGAAACCAGGCATAGTGCCTAAAAGGAAATCGGGCAGGAGAATGAAAGAAATTGAATTGCCTCCCTCTCCTCTTCCCTCTCTCCCCTGTATGGTTTCCATGGGACTCCAAGTGTTATTACTGCAGGCAGACTTTGGGTGGGCTCCGAGCTCGGAGACCTTGTGGGCAAGGGTGAGGCGTGGATACAATACGGAGAAGGAGAAGCTCTGGGGAGGAGCAGAAGGGTCAGTGCCCTTGAAAATGAAGTAACAAGTTGACTGCCAAATGATTTTTGTCAATTAAGTCCACTTCTCGGCTAATATAGGAAAACTGGCACGGCTAAGTCAAAGCAGCAGCTAATCCCAAAATATTTCTAGCTTGAATATGATTCTTAAAGAGCAGGTTTCTTTTCCCAGTGATAGAGCTCTAAACAGCATGGGGAAACTCAGGTTTTGCCCCAGGTGGTTGATATAGGGTAGAGGGGGCTGGGGTCTTCATCTGGTGGGGAAGCTCCCTACAGTGACTGTCATCCCTGCAGCCCCTCACCTGCCTGCCCTATAACCAAACTCCAGGTCACTCCTTCTTGACAAGGCTCTTTTGCTGTTCTGCCCCCTCTCCTAGGGGCTGCCTCCCCTCTGGAGGGTGAGGGCTGGACTTGGGGCAATTGATCCTCCAATCAGAGATGGTCTGGGTTACTATCCCCCTTAAATAAAATTGGACCCAGGTGAAAGAATTTCTGGTTCTGGCTCTTCTAATTCAGATTCACCCTCATTATAGTTTACATTCTCTGACAGGGGTAAAGGGGGGTGGGGAGTGGCAGAAAAACCTGGGGTTGGGGGAGGAAGCAGCAGAGGCTGTCAATTTGGAATTAACTACTGCAGAGAATTCCCAAAGCAGAAAATGGAAAGAGGATTATATTGCTAGGCAAGGGGCTATGGGGTCTGCCCATGCGAGAATGTGAGATATCAGGGATCTTTGATTCACGGTCCCAGAAAATGGGCAATTTGAGGCTTAAAGCACAAACCTTTCTACAAAGCTTTGTCAGATGATAGGGTGGGAATTCCAGTGTAATTCTCCCAGGCAAGATGTGTGGTCCCGGAAAAAGACACTCAGAAGCATCCTTGCCCCCCCCTCCCAACCTTCAGATAGGAGAAGTGGGATATCACTACAATTTGAATTTAACAAATAGAAATCAAATCCCCTAAAATGCAAATGTAGGGGTTCTCGGGGTATCAGACCTAGATGGAGGTGAGATGAGGAATGGGGAAGGGACTCTATTAATCTGGTTGGTGTATGATTGACTTCCATTGCCTCCCCTGACACAGATCAACAACTCAGCTGTATCTTGCAGTCTAGTAATATCAAACACAAATAGAAAAGGGGATGGTAATCCATACTAAAGATGTACTTCCTCTGCACTTCTCCCTCAACTCCCTCCCAGGTTTCTCTGGCATCGACCATCCTTTCCTCCTTTTTCCACTACAATCATTGAGTGTGAGTTCATATAGCTGCATATTGACTTAATTTTAATATTTAATGTTGTCTGTGTTTTGTTGTATTTTTATTTAATTTGTTTAAAAATTACATTTTAATCCAGTTATACCTCTAGCCTAGGACACTGAGAGTTAAAATGGGCTAGTTACCCAGGTCCCACTGCTATTATATATTAGGAGCAGGATTTGAAAATTGATGTGATGGTGATTACTTCCTTAAAGACAAGAACTGGGTTCAGGACTAAGTAATTGGGTGGGTATGAGAAAGGGAAAATCCTTTTCTATATCCCTTATTATACTAATCCCTTATTACAAATCCCTTATTATAAAAATCCCCTACTATACTAATAAACCGGAGGGGGGGTAGGACACCAAAAGAATGGTGAAAATTGTGGAGTTGACTTGTAGAAATATTCTTTCTTAAAAACATTTTAAATAGTATTTTATTTCTCCAAATACATGCAAAGATACTTTTCAACATTCACTTTTGCAAAACATTGTGTTCCAAATTTTTCTCCCTCTCTTCTCCCTCCTCAAGACAGCAAGCAATTCTGATATGGGTTAAAATATGCAATTCTTCTAAACATATTAAAAATATTCTTAAAGAGCAGGTGTATATGTAGATGTGTGTCTGTGTATAGAAAGGTTTCAAACATCTCCTCCTCCCTAGTCTTCCTCTGTTCCCGATCTCTTGCCTCCTCTTTATGCAGTTATCTTGTAGATCATGTCTGATCATCCCTACTAGACTTCAGAAGGGAAGGGACCAGTCTTTATTCTCCTTTATATCACCTTGAATGTTTCACAACTCCACCAACAATGCATTAGTGTCCCAATTTTCTCACATACCCTTCAACTTTTATCATTTATCTTTTCCTGTCATCTTAACCAATTGCATAGGTGGGAAGTGCTCAAAGGGTTATAAAACTGTATATATTGTATGTGTTGATCCAAAAGAGATTATAAAAGAGGAAAAAAAGACTCATATGTAAAAAAAAAATGTTTGCAGCAGCCCTTTTTGTAGTGTTAAGAAACTGGAAATTGAGTGGATGCCCATCAATTGGAGAATGGCTGAATAAGTTATGGTATATGAATGCAATGAAATATATTATTGTTCTATAAGAAACGATGAGCAGACTGATTTTAGAAAAGCCTGAAAAGATTTACATAACTGAGGCTGAGTGATATGAGCAGAACCAGGAGAACATTGTACACAGAAATAGCAAAAATATGTGATGATCAATTATGATAGACTTAGTTCTTCTCAGCAATATGGTGATCCAAGACAATTCCAATAGACTTTGGATGGAAAATCTCATCTTGAGAGAGAATTACGGAGCCTGAATGTATGCTTTGATATACCTTTTTTTGGTTGTTTGTTTGCTTTTTCTTTCTCATAGTTTTTTTTCCCTTTTGGTCTGATTTTTTTCTTGCACAACATGACAAATATGGACATATGTTTAAAAGTCTTGTACATACATAACCTATATAAGCTTGGCTTGGGGAGAGAGGAGATAAAGGAAGGATAGAAGGAAAAAATTGGAACACAAGGTTTTACAAAAATGAGTGATGAAAAAATTTTTACACATATTTGGAAAAATAAAATATTGAGGAAAAAAATATATTACCTTGAGAATTTAGCAGTAAGCAAAAATTTGTGTTGATTGATTTAAGTTGCCTAATAGTTTTGTTGTTCAGTTGTGTCCCATTCCTCGTTACCCCATTTGGGGTCTTCTTGGCAAAGATACTAGAGTGGTTTGCCATTTTCCTCTGCTGCTTATTTTACAGATGAGGAAACTGAGTGACTCTCTCAAGGTCACATAGCTAGTCTAGGCTGTACTTGAATTCAGATCTTCCTTTCTCCAGCCTGACCCTCTATCCACTGTATCACTTAGCTGCCTTTCTTAACATAGTGTGTCTCTATTCAACTACACTTCCACAAGTGTCCCAAAGTGCTACTTGCTGATGGGGCCTCATAAGGATTATCTGTGGCAAAAGCTTTTTTGCCCCTATGTTCATCTCTTGTTCCCCAAATCTCTTTCTGTTCTTCTTGCTCTGATTTCCCCCTTTTTCATCATTTTCAGAATCCATTTCTAGATTTTTTCTTCTGGGACTCCTTTTCCCTCTACTCTATCATTTTCTCAAAGTTCTTTGTACTCCTCCTTTGCATTTATCACTCTCTGTCTCCTATCATGCATCTTTGTGTTATGTGTCATCTTCAATGTACCATCTGTCACTCCATTAGATTTTTTTTGAGACAGTGGAGATTAAGTGACTTGCCCAGGTTCGCAGAATTTACTAACTGTCTGAGGCCAGATTTCAACTTAGATTCTCCTGACTCTAGGACCCTTGCTCTACCACTCTGCCTCCATCTTTTTTTGAATGCCATCTAACTGCTTTCTTCCTTTTTCTCTTCTTTTTTTCTTTTTTTTTTTTTTTGATTAATTAGATTATAAACAAAATTCTCTTCCTCTTCATTTCCATCTCCTAGATTCCTTGGCTTTGTTAGCTAAGGTCCTACCTTTTATAAGAAGGCTTTCTCTATCCCCTATATTGACCCACAGTAGACACTTCATAAAGTTTTTATTGACTTACTATTTTAGATCAGGAATTGGTTCTTATATTTTATCTTTGGATCCCTGGTGTCTAGCTAGCAATGTTTTGAATATAGTAGGTACTTAATAAATGATTATTTAATTGAATTGATTTGAATCTATTCTATTTCCTTGCTGCTAGAAAAATCACTATACTAACCCTCTTGTCTTAATATTAATTACTTTATTTTAAGGATTATTTATAACAACTGTGGTGGTTGGAGAAATATCCCAAGGAATACATTTCCTTATAGAAAGCTTTTTCTTTCAGAATGTGAACAATAGTTCTTTCCCAACACCTCCTTTAGCCTCTCTTTCTCTGGCTTTTACTTAGTTAAATAGCACTCCTAGAAGAGACCAGCTTCCAAAGCAGATACTGGACAAATGAACTTGCTGAGGAGTCTGTTTTCAATTAGTTGTGGCTATATGAACTTGATTTAGCCCAGTAGATCACATTTAATTCTGCTTTGGGAAACATCAAAATATATCAATACACCAAAGTCATAGAAATCCTTTCTCATTTTCCATTCTTCTCCTCCTTCCTCTTTCAATGAGAAACCATGGCACTTTTGGACCAGGAAATGACTTTGGTCTTTTTTGGGAGAGGGAGTGTACTCTTGTGCTTCTCTCCCATCCCTCCTGTCGGTATCTGTCTCTCTCTTTCTCTTCCTCCCTTCCAAATAAGGAAGAAAATAGCTTAAAGGTAATTAGCATATATGACTTTTATCTAGCTTGCAAAAATTCAAACTATTTAAGCAGAAATTAGAAAGTTAATTTCACAAAACAGATTAAGTTTTGAAATCAGCTTCTGCCCCACTTGGGCAAAGAGGGAATAGGGAATGGGAGTAAAATAACATCATTATATTTCTCAGAATTTCCAGAAAGAAAACCGTCCAGCAAGTGACTCTCTGAGGTCTAGAAGGTGGAGGGAATAGTTGATGGAGCCAAAACTCCTTCAATGGTTTAGTCTCTAGTCTTCTGACACAGCTTCCAAGATTTTTTCACTCCCTACCATCTTCATACTAGGCTCAGTTCAAAAGTTCCCCTGTCCCATCTCTTTTGTACCACTTTACCATCTTAGTGTCCCTGACTCTTCCAGGGCAGGACAAAGATAATATTGTCTCTTTGAAGCTAAATCTACACAAACCCATGAAACAATCCTCCAGACA
Organism: Sminthopsis crassicaudata; assembly: GCF_048593235.1. Lineage (NCBI taxonomy): Eukaryota > Metazoa > Chordata > Mammalia > Dasyuromorphia > Dasyuridae > Sminthopsis > Sminthopsis crassicaudata. The sequence goes on along the minus strand of NC_133619.1, from coordinate 331,325,196 downwards.
CTTTTCTCTGCTTGTAGAAGTCCATCTCAAAACCTAGATTTGGAATTGTAGATTTAGAATTGGAAAGAAATCACAGGTCATCTAGTTACAGATCAAGAAACTGAGAGCTCTAACTTTCTAAGAGTTCTAATCTCTCTAGAGATTATCCACAGACACACTGGTAGTAAGTGTTATTTAGTTATTTAGTCATTTTTAAGTGAGTCTAATTTTCATGACCCCTTCTAGGATTTTTTTTTGCAGAGATACGGTTTGCCATTGCCTTCTTTGGCTTATTTTACAAATAAGGAACAGAGGCAAACAGGGTGAAGTGACTTGCCCAGCTAGTAATGGTTTGAAGCTAGATTTGAGCTCCTCAGGAAGAGGTAGTGATTAACTTGGAATTTGAATCTGGGTCTTTGGCTCTAAATCTTCTCACTATTTTATTTTTATTGTGCTATATATTCTTTTTCTTTCTTTTCTTTCCTTTTTTTTTTTTTTTGCTGAGGTAATTGGAGTTAAGTGAAGTGACTTGCCCAGGGTCACACAACTAGGAAACATTAAGTGTCTGAGGTCACATTTGAACTCAGGTCCTCCAGACTTTAGGACTGGTGCTCTATCCACTGCACCACCTAGCTGCCCTCATTGTGCCATATTCTTAAAACTCACTTGGGAAGTAACCTACATTATTGATTCATCCGAGAACCCTCCACCATTATAATAAGGAAGGAAGCATTTATTAAGCTTCTAATATGTTCCAGTCACTGTGCCTTACAAACATTTGAACTTTTCAATGAATAGGGGAGATAGAGCTATCATTAGTCCCATTTTACAGTTAAGGAAACTGAGTTTCAGAAAGGTTAGGGCAATTAATTAATTAATGATTAATTAGTACTAATTAATTAATAACGAGTCAAATAGCTAGTAAGTATCTGAAACCAGATTTGACTAGTTCTTCCTGACTCAATGGGAGCTTAGTGCTCTTAGTCACCTAGCTGACTCTCAGTCAATATTAATATATTGTTGAAGATTCTACACCAAAGGCCACTACATCATGTAATGGATAAAATACTGGACCTCGACTCAGATCTTAATTCAAATTCTTCCTCAGATACCAACAATGTGACCTTGGGTATGTCGGCCTCTCTCAGATAGCCAAGGGAGAGTTCTGTACTAGCTTTAAAGCCCTACATAAATGCTAGCTATTAGTATTTAAAATTATCATGGGATTAGGATGAATATTTATCACATCTAAAAACTCCAGTAAGGATACAAGGTAGAAATAAATGAATACTCCTCTATAGAGAAAAGCATTAATAGCTGAGCTTCCCAGGAATTGATGTTTGGGAATCTTCCCTGTCATTTAATATTTTTTTAATAAATGAGAGAGAAAAGAAAGCGCTCAATAAAATTGCTAAATTTATCAATGACTCAAATTTCTGTTCTGGGCAATAAGATACCAAGCAATAGAAAGCTTAACTGTGGCAGAATCTAAAAAGTCTCTGCAAACAGGCAAAAAAAAAAAAAAAAAGTCAGCTGAGTTTTTTGGATAGGTGAGGCAGAACATTTATGGGAAATAATGGACCATATCCCTACAATGATAGGCTCTGAACAATCATTTACTACCTAAGGACTGTAGCTAGGGAATCATTAGAAATTTTTCCCTGAAGAAATCAAATACAGTGGGTGAGTCACTTAATCTCTCTTGGTCTTGGTTTTCTCATCTATAAAACTAGAAGCATTGGGCTAGATGACCTTTATGGTCTTTATCGAACTTTAGATGTAGGATCCAAAACCCTGACAAAAACAAGCAATAATGTTCCTAAGGCATCATCATGAAGGATGCTGGAAATTAAAGAAAATGTCAGGCTGTCCTGGTGTGAAATGATGGCGCATCTTGGCCTAGAATATTGTATCCATTTCTGGTCACTGTTATTGTTCGGTCATTTTTCAGCCTGTCTGACTCTTTGTGACCCCATTTGGAGTTTTCTTTGCAAAGATACTGGAAAGGTTTACCATTTCCTTCTTCAGCTCATTTTCCAGATGAGGAAACTGAGGAAAACAGGATTAAATGACCAGTTTAGGGTCACACAGCTGGTAAGTATCTGAGGTCAGATTTGAACTCAGGAAGATGAATCTTCCTTATTCCAGGCCTGGTCTCTATTTGTCAATAAATTATGTATATATGTAGATAGATGCATATATGTAGATATATGCACATGGATATATATTCCCGTGTGTGTGTGTGTGTGTGTGTGTGTGTGTGTGTGTGTGTGTGTGTGTGTAGTGTTAAAGATTTAACAAGCTCCTGTTTCACAAGAACCGCTGTGACACAAGTCCCCCTTTTATAAATGAGGTAATGGAAACTCAGAGTACTTCCTTGTCTCACCCATTGACAGCTGGGTACATAGTAGGTTGAATGCTGAAATTAGGAAGACCTAAATTCAAATCAGACCTTAGACATTTATTGGCCATGTGAGTCTGGGCAGGTCAGTTTCCTTATCTATAAAATGGGTGTAGAAATAGCACCAAATTTGGTTTTTTTAAAATTTTTATTATTATTTTAGTAGCTTTAAATTTTTCCAAATACATGCAAAAAATAGTTTTCACCTTTGAAAAATTTTGTGTTCCAAAATTTTCTCCTTCTCCTTCCCACCCCTTCCCACAGACAGCAAGAAATCCAATAGAAATTATATGTGTATAGTAAGTTTGTTTTAAGGATAAATCAAGATAATATTTGTAAATCTCTTTGCAAACCTTAAGATACTATGCAAACACCGGCTATTGTTGGTGGATAGATCAGCATTTGAATCCAGAGCTTCTGACTCTAAATCCAGGCCTTTTTTTCGGTGTTCCATGTTGCATGACAGAGCTTGAAAAGGATCAAGCAAATGCAACGAAAGTGCTCTAGGAGATTAAGACAAAGTCTCCACTGGAATTCACACTAGGACATTCACACTGTTCTGTCCCTGGGATCTCAAAGACTATGTCAGAAGTAGAATATACGGGTCCAGGGACAGATTCCATTCAAAGGAGTTTCTCCAAAGGGATGGGGAGGGAGCAAGAATGATCCAGAAGTAACTAGGTGGTGGTGCAAAGGGTTAGAATATTGTACCTAAGGTTAGTAGGATCAGAATTTGAATTCTGCCTCTTACACTTACTATGACTCTAGGCAAGTTAACTTTTCTGAGATTCACTTTTTTCATCTATAAAATGGGGACAATAAAAGTATCCTCCTTACAGGGCTGTTATGAACAGAGATTTTATAGAGAAAAATAAAAGTTTAGCAAAATTCACAAGACAACAGTGTTTGGAGGCATATGCAATATTCTCCACCTGTATTCTCCCACATCTGCAGAAGGGGAAGGGAGGTCTGTTTTTTTAGCTCTTCTCCAGGAGCAAGCTTCCTCTGTCTGCCTTTTTTTTATCTGGGCTGTTAGAATTCATTCTGCAAACGTCTGTTAAGTATATACAAAGTGAAAAGCTTTGTGCTAGGTCTGAGAGAGATCAAAAGATAAATGAGACACTGTACCTGCTCTCCAGGAACATAGATCATAGAAAATCAAAGTTGGAAGGGACCTCAGAGATCATCCAGCCTGACTTACAGTCTGCTGGGTGAGATAAGACATATACACAGATAACAAAATAGAATAAATGCAGAAAAAAGGAGGAAACAAACTGCTCTGGGAATTTCAAGGACAGAAGTATGACTTTGGGTGGGATGGAGAATGAAGATTACACAATAGGTAAGGCATTTAATCTCCCTAAGCCTCAGTTTCCACCTAAGCAAAAGGCAGGAGGTATTGATGGTTGGAAGTCTACTTAGAAGTCTAGTGGGATGCCCCAGGAATAATGGTTTGGCCTTGGACTGTTAAATATTTTTCTGGTGTAAAGCAGTTAGGTGACTCAGTGGATAGAGTACTGGGTCATGAGATAGATAGACCTGAATTCAAATTCGGCCTCAGACATTACTATGTGTAATTACAAACAAGCAGTTTGATCCTAAGCAAGGCACTTAACTGACTCAGTTTCCTCATTTGTATAATAATAACTTATCTGGAAGGATTTTTGTGAAGATGGTGATTGGAAAGTGCTTAGCATAGGATTTAGCAAATTGTCGGTTGGTGCTAAACTTTTGTTCTTGTCCTTTTTTCAAATTAATGATTTAATTAAAGTATTGACAGCATGCTTATCAAATGTGTAGGTGGCACAAAGCTGGGAGGGATGACCAACACTTTGTATGACAAAATCAGGATCCAGAAAGTTTTTTTTTTTTTGAAAGTTATCACTGGGTTAAATTATTAGAACAAAAAAGTATGCAATAGAGATAAATAGAAAGTTTATGCTTAGATTTAAAAAATAGACTTTGCAAGTAAAAGATGACTTTTAAGGCCCTCTCTGCTCTATATCTATGATTCTGTGACAGAGAGTTAGTTAGAAAACAGTTTGTCTGAAAAAGATCAGGGGATTTAAGTGGACTGCAAGCTCAGTACAAGTCAGCAGTACAATATGGCAATCTCAAAACCTCTCTGTTTTCATTAAGAGGAGCATTGCTTCAGGCTAATTCCAATAGACTTGTGATGGAGAGAGCCATCTGCTTCCGGAGAGAGGACTATTGGGACTAAATGTGGATCACAACATAGTATTTTCACCTTTGTTGTTGTAGTTTGCTTGCTTTTTTGTTTTCTTTCTCATTTTTTTTTTCCCTTTTTGATCTGATTTTTCTTGGGCAGCATGATATTTGTGGAAATATGTATAGAAGAATTATGTGTTTAACAAATATTGGATTATTGGAATATTGGATTAGGAGAGGAGAGGGGAGGTAAGGAAAGGAGAAAAACTTGGAACACGTGATTTTGCAAGGATGAATGTTGAAAACTATCTTTGCATGTATTTTAAAAATTAAAAGCTATTATTGAGAGAGAGGGGGTGGGGCATTACTTCCAGGAATAATGAAGTAATAGATGCGCCATATTCTGCCCTGGTGGGCCACATATGGGTTATAGTGTACATTTTGAGGCACCATCATTAAGAAAGAATAATGTGCAGGAAAAAAAAAACAAATATGATAATATAGAACTTTATGCCTGATTTATATCAAGATTGATTGAAGAAACTGAAGATGATGAGTTTGAAAAAGACAAAACTGAGAGGGGACATAATAGCTAATAATAACAGCTAATACATACTATTTATAATGTACCAAGTGCTTTGTTATTTTTTTCTCCTTTGATTCTCACAATCAGGGGTGAAGTGCTGTTATTATTATCTCCATTTTACTGATGAAGAAATTGAGGCAAATAGAGGTGAAGTCAGCTGTTGCTGTAATTGTAGCCATTTTCAAAATTTGCAACCCGACATGTAGAAGAGTAGATAGATTTGCTCTGTTTGACTTCAGAGGGAAACCAAGGAGCTATGGGTCAAAGTTGCATAATGACAAATTCAGACTTGGATGCCAGGAAAAACTTGCTTACTCAAATTGCTTCTGGTTCCCCATAACCTCAGGTCTTTGAACTGGGTATGCTGAAATGAAAATTCTTGTCATTGGATGAGGTGATTGGACCATGTCGCTAGAAATGTTCCTTAGAACTATAAAATTCTGTGGTTCTGTGACTAAATGACCATCCCAGCTCTGATGATAGGGTCTAGTGCTCCAGAGGAAGCCTTCATGGAAGAGATGGCCATTGAAACAGATCTTAAAAGGAGGCTTAGATTTCAACAGGCAATGATGGAAGTGAAATCTTTCATGTATAGAGCACAGAATCAGGAAAGATGGTAAGTTGTACTGTTTGGCTAAAGTGTAGAATAGGTAAAGGGTTAAAAAAAAAAAAGCGGGCATGTAGGCAGGTGTGCTAATAACTGTTTAACAATTGACTCTGGAGCACAGGAGAGGGAAGTATTCTGGACACACTTTTAAATTTAATCTGCATTATTATCTCCATTACTCCATTCACATTTTCTCCATCACTTTCTTAAGCCTAGACAATCACTGAAACAATAAATCATTTGTAGTGTCTACCTATTTCTGAGGTATAAATGCTCACACTGAAAATTGAACAATGCACTTAGTTTGAGCTCATTCCTGCACATTTCTGGCTGGAAGGTTGAGAAGGTAAATTGAGGAAAGATTTTGGAGGGCCTTAATCACCTGTGCTGAGGAGTTTTTCCCAATGGGCAATGAAAGGCCTCTGATGGGCTCTGAGAAGTATAACGATGTAATAATGACTTGAACAGAATGGTGCATTAGGGGTTGAAGGATAGGGCACTTGGGGAGATGAGGGAAAGTCGGAGGCCACAAAACATGAGAAGCATTGTGCTAATCTGACCTCCAGTTTGATATAGTGGACAGCATGCTGCCTTTGGAGTGTCCAAGACCTGTGGGTCACATGTGGCCTCCAATTTTTGTTGTTCAGTCAATGTTTCTGTCATGACTGACTCTGTGTTTCCCCATTTGGGTTTTCTTGGCAGAGACAGTAATATGTGTTTTATATATATATATATATATGAGATCAAAAGGATACTATGGATACATATGAGATATACGCCATTTCCTTGTCTAGCTCATGTGACAGATGAGGAAACTGAGGTAAGCAGGGTTAAGTGACTAATCCAGGGTCACACAGCTCCTGAGTATCTGAATCTGTATTTGAACTCAGGAAGATGAGTTTAGACTAATGGTTTATCTGCTGGGCCATTATTCCCTTGGGTACTTCACATGTCCCCTTCCCCATTTACTCAAGAAGACACACACACACACACACACACACACACACACACACACACACACACACACACTTCAATTTCTTCATCTGTAAAAAGAGGAGTTAAACTAGGTGGTCTCTAAGGTCCTTTCCAGCTTTAAATCTGTGATTCCTGCTCCTTTCGTCCCAAGAACAGCCCATGCCAGGCCCTCATTTCTCCCTTCTTGCCACCAGAGCAGCTGCTTCCCAGAACTTGACGTGCTCCCCTTCCAGGCCCACCTGTATCACAGGCTAATTGCACTGGCGTGCTTTTTCTTATTTAGCCTGAATTTAGTATATCGGGGGGATCTGAATGGCCCCTGAGGTTCCCCGAATCTCCGAGAAGACCAGCCCCGCTAGAACGGGATGCTAGGGAGCCGATTGATTTCTCCCCCGTCGGGACCAGCTCCCCGCTGGGCACTTGGCATGCTGCGCCCGTCCGTAACAGCTCAGCCGCCTCCTGGCTGCCCCCTCCCTCGGGAGCCGAGATTGGACTCTCCGTGAACGTTCAGCTGCTCGCTTCCCCAGCTGAGTGAGCTCTTTTCAGAGGCAACCAACTGCACACACATTCCTGAGCTGTGATCTCACTGCCCCTGCAGAAGGCTGGCCTTCCACACAGACACGCAGAAATGCATAGACAGAGGGACCCACACCCGGGGTAACACAGACACGGGGCGGGGCGAGGGAGGAGAGGGAAAAGCAACCGGGGTCCCACCGGAGACACATCAGGAGGCACTGAGTCCACCCCGTTCTCCACTTTACACATGAGAAGTTTGAGGAAGAGATCGTGAAGTGACTCGCCTAATAAGCCTCTGAAGTGGGATTGCATGCAGGTCACTCTGACTTTGAAGGATGAGTAGCCTTCCTCCATCTCCATTCCTCATCTTCAGGTCCCCATAGATTCAACTGCAAGATCCTAGGATCAGCTCCCATCATCTGGATCAGAAACTGTCTTACAAGCCATTTTACAGATGAGGAAGTTGAGACCCAGAAAAGTTAAGTGACTTGCTGCTTCAGGTCGTGTAGCAAATAGCGGAATTGGTTCTCCAGGTCTTCTGACCAGAAATGGCACGATGCTGTCACTCTACACAGCCTGCGCCAGGATTAGCAGGCTATAGACTCCCTCATATTTCTCCAAGTTCAGCATCATTCATTCATTCATCTACTCAACAGCTAACAAAAACTCACTATGTGAAAGTTCTGGGTCTTCCCACCCTGGACCACCTTAGAGCTATGTGTCCATCTTAAAGCAAATGGCTTCTTATTTTTAAAATTTAAATAGATTTTCCTATGTGCCACTTTGTATTTAGCATCTTATTTAATAACACACACACACACACACACACACACACACACACACACACACACACACACACACACACAAAACCCTGGGAGATAAATGCTATTAGTATTCCCATTTTAAAGATGAGGAAACTGCAGCAAACAAATATTTGGTGAGTTGATGGTCTCTTGTTTTTGATCTTGCTTAGGATACTTGGGACAGCTCCATGGTGCAGCTGATAGAATGAATGCTAGACCTGGAATTCACTGAGTCAATGAACTTATGAGTTCAAATCTAGCCTTAAATATCTTAACTAAATATGTGACACTGGGCAAGTCACTTCCCCCTCTTTGCCTCAGTTTCCTTATCTGTAAAAAAAAAAAAAGAGCTGGAGAAGAAAATGTTAAGCTAGTCTAGTATCTTTGGCAAGAAAATCTCAGATGGGATCACAAAGAGTTGGATGTGACTGAAAACGTGTGAACGTGACACTTGGGACTCCCAAGTGAGATCTGCAAGGAAGCAGATATGTAAAGACATGGCCAAGATCATGCACCTGGTTCTCCTCATTGCCAGTTCCCTGATTCAGTTTACCCCTTGGCTCCACAGTCCAGCTCCATTGAACATGGCCATAAATATTCTTTTCACGCTTCTCCCACTCTTTCTCATTCGAAGTCTGTAGCAACCAGACAATTTCCTGGTTTGCCCTGTAATTTCCCCAGAAGGATAAGCTGTCTAGATGCTTCCATTTATTATCACCTCCATTTTATAGATGAGGAAACTGAGGGAAAGAGGGTAATCAGATGGCATTAGATGTCAAAGATGGTCAGATTTAGGGCTGTAAGAAGCCTTAGAGATCATCTGGTTCAATGTCTGTGTTAAGCAGATAAAAAAACCTGAGGTTTTAGAGATTAAACAATTTAACCAAAGTCATGGCAGTAGCAAGTAACAGAGCTGGAATCGGAACCCAAATCCTTAAGCACAGCCCCTTTCTACTACACCATGTTGCTTTTCCTAGACTGTGAGGGCTTCTCTCTGTTTGCTTTTTACTCAACCTGGCTGGTCCCTAGATCTCGTGGGCAGAGCCAAGACCAGAGGCCTCTACAGGCTGGACAAATGCCTGCAGCCAATCCGGGGCTTGGGGTGTGCCCACTGGGCAGCGACTGCCCTCCTCTTGGCACAGTGGATAGGGCAGGCCTCCGAGGCAGGGGCCAGCCCAGTCCCGACACAGATCTTGTCATTGCCTCTGCCTTCTCGGGCACATGGCGTTCCCCTGGCTCAGGACATCATTTCCCTTCCCCCTCACAATAAGGATGAAGCTGGAGAGCATGGTGTGTGGATGAGGAAAGAAGCTGAGAGCACAGAGCCAGGGATGCTGCAATTCAGCAGCAAGCATCCATCATTTTCATTCTGTGTTCTGTTTGTTTCCTAGCTGAAAGGCAATCACATGTGGCTCCTCCTCCCAGGCCTGGCTCCCACTCTTCTGAGTCCACCTCCCCCCCTATCCGATGCTCCCTCCACACCTGCTGGCAGATAACACCTGCAGACACTTGATTGAAGCTTCCTGGAGAAAAAAAAATGAAATTGCATTTTTCTGCCCTGATATTCTTAATATGCAGACTCCTATCCTTGGGGGCCTTGGCAAAGGTTGCTTCCAATCTACTTCCTCCAGAATCTCTGCATTTCAGACGCTTTTTGAGCTGTTGTTAAAGGGACCCCATTCTTTTCATAATAAAAGATTATTTTCCTGTTTCCAAGATCATGGGTCATGCATGGTATATTAAAATTAGAAGAAACCTTAGTTTAAAGCTTCATCTTATAGATTTGGAAACTCCCAAGTAGATTATTCTGGTACCTCATTCTTTTCAAAATAAAAAATTATTTTCCTGTTTCCAAGACCTGAGTATCCTATATAGACACTATCCAGGTAACCTACTCTCTCCTCCTCAGATTAGGGTCATGTTATGTTAGAATTAGAAGGAACATTAGTTTAAACCTCTCATTTTATAGATGTGGAAACTCCAAAGTAGATTGTCCTGGGTGACCCAAATAGTGAGAGATGATTAGGTCACTCCACATACCTGACTAGTGCCTTTCCTCCTGCACCCTAGAAGTTTTGGTCACATCTCTGTTTATTTCTCAAATGAGAAAGGGCTGTCAAGAACCAGAGCTCCTGGTTATCTATACTGGAGGAAAACGGAACTCTAACTGAGAGAGATTTTAATGGAGTTAGAATTCCTTAGCCTGGCTAATCTCATACGCACCAAAGCTGGATGTGGGAGAGATGCACAGCCTTCATCTCTAGGACCACAGTTGTACTTGTGATGGTTTGTATAGCAGTGAAGCCTGGTGGGAAGTTTTTGAGCATCAGTACTCAGGATGTAATTTTATTCTAAGACCTAGAAAAGGCTACATAATATGACCCCCTCTCATAGATGAGGAAATGGAAGTTTATAAGAGTAAAGTCACTTGTTTGAGATCTCATGGGCAGCTTTCTGCTCTTTCTTTTATGCTACTTTTTTCAAGGAGGGGCATTGAGGTGGTGAAGTGGATAGAGCCCTGGGTCTGGAGTCAGAAAGATTATCTCCCTGAGTTCAAATGTGGCTTCAGACACTAACTACGTGACTCTGGGAAAGTCATCTCACCCCATTTGTGTCAGTTTCCTCATCTGTAAATATGAGCTAGAGAAAGAAATGGCAAACTACATCCAGTATCTTAGCCAAGAAAATCCCAAATGGGTCGTATAGAGAGTTGGACACAACTGAAAAATGACTGAACAACAACAACACATTGCCTGGTTATCTAAGTTGACTCATATCCAGAATCTGCCAGCTGCATTTTGTGATAAAGGGTCCACGAGGCAAAAATGGTCAAGGATCCCTACCTTAGAGAGTGATCTCTCAACCAACCCATGTTTTAAGTTGTATAAAAGTTCAGCTGCACAAGGCCCATCAATCTCTAGGGGTCCACTAGCCCAATCCCTACTCAAGAAGACAGTCTCTTGAAAGGAAAAGCATGAATAATGTTGAGTGCCTTCTATTGGCAAAGCATTGGACTGGAGCCCTTGTCAAGTCTGCCAAATAAAGGAAGAAGGCAAAACAAGCACAGAAATCCCTTTTTAAAAACTACCTCTTAAAGACTATAAGAATGATGAAAACCATAAAAAATAATGAATTTATGTTTGCACACGGAATCACAGGATTTAAAAGTTGGAAAGGGACCATAGAGGTCATATAGCTTAATCTCCCCTTCCTCTACCAACCATATAGGAGGCTCTAAGTAGGCAAGGAATTGAGGGGCAGGTCATTGTGGTCTTTTTATCTCCTAACAGTGCCTAGCATACAGTAGGCATTTAATAAATGTTTATTAATGGAATACATTTTGATGAGTTGAACTGAACTGAATTGAACTTAGATGTACACTGAAATAGAGGGTTTGAAGCAGTGTGGGATGTGGAATCTCTCCTTGGAGTTCCTGGAACAGGTTGGGGCGCTCCACCTTTGCAATGGGGGGCTGCAGCAATTTCTTAGGGGGGGGGGCTGGATGGGCTGACCTCTGCTGGCCTGACCCATGAATTGCATTTCAGTCACAGCACAGAGCCCAGGAGACCCCAGATACGTGTGGGGGGCTGGAGGGGGGGGGGGAATCACAGAGACAGACATTTCAGAATTAAGAATTCCATTTTGAAGGAGCAGCAGTCTTGGGAAAGTAGGGCTGCCCTTTGGATTGGCATTTGGCAAGGAGTTCTGATGTAGAGAATCTGGAGAAACTTCCTCACTTAGCATCGTCTTGCATTCCTGAATAAGGGATGGGGCTGGGCGGGAACTTGTGGATTCATTTAGAGGGATCCACCGGTTCCACTCAACTCAACTCCAATATTCCAGTCCACTGAATTATCTCTAGACAATGACCCATACTAATCTCTTCTCTTCTTGAAGGGGATCATACTTCTAAGAGCTAAAATGGGTCTTAGAGGCCATCTAGTACATTTTTACAGATGGGGAAATTGATGCATAAAATAGGCAAATTGCTTGCCCAGATAACACAAAGATAGGAACCAGGACTTTTTAAATTCTAGGATCTAATGTCCTTTCCATTAACTGACCCACTGCTTCCTGATCTTGATTCACCAGCCCTTTAGACTCAAGGTTCCTTGGAATGCTCAGACACACACACCAGGAAGGGTGAAGGGAAATTTCTTTAAATTGTGTAATTTTACATACATATTTAACATGTATTGGACTACCTGCCAGCTAGGGGAAGGGATAGGTGGAGAGAAGGAGGGGAAAATTGGCAACAAAAGGTTTTGCAAGGGTCAGTGTTGAAAAAATTACCCATACAGATGTTTTGTAAATAAAAAGCTATAATAAAAAAATAAAATAAATTATATGATTTTTAAAATGCTAACCACATTTTACATGTCCCTCGGCTAATTTGTGTGGCTGAAAATGAATCCTAAAGCAATCTTGCCTCCTTTTTTTTCCCCCTGAGGCTGGGGTTAAGTGACTTGCCCAGGGTCACACAGCTAGGAAGTGTTAAGTGTCTGAGACCAGATTTGAACTCAGGTCCTCCTGACTTCAGGACTGGTGCTCTATCCACTGCGCCACCTAGCTGCCCCTAGTCTTTTTAAAGAAGAACAACCTATAAATGAGGAATTTAGGGTTATAATCAAAAGATATTTTGTTAATTTGACAAATAATAGTGATATATATATGTGTATATATATATATATATATATATATATTAGTTACTGTGTTTATATGGTACAGTGACTCATAAATGAATATAACTGATACTATTCCTACAAGGCTAAACCAAATTTATAGGGTTTTCATCTCATGTTATCTTTTAAAAATATTTTATATTTCTTATTTTCTTCCTTTATTTTTAATTAATGACAATGTTGACATTTTTCTGTGCTGGATCTAGAGTTAGGAGAACCTGAGTTAAAATCTAACCTGAGACACTACTTGTGTGAGATCCTGATAAGTCACTTACCTCTGTTTGCCTCAGTTTCCTCATCTGTAAAGTGAGCTGTAAAAGGAAATTGCAAATCATTTTGTTGATTGCTTTGTGCTTTGTGATCTGGAATTCATAGACCCCGTTCCTTTCAACATTTAAAAAAAATTTAAAAATTGGGATTTTGGGGAGGGGGACAATTGGGGCTATATAACTAGCCCAGGATCACACAGCCAGTAAGTACTGTGCGCACTCTGAATTTGAACTCTGGTCTTTCCTAAGAAAACCCCAAATGGGGTTGTGACTGAAACAACTCAAGAACAACAACAAAAATACAGCACCATATGATTTACAAAAGGTTTCCTCACTTTGTTATGGGAAAACAAGATAGTGTAGTCTACCAATTCTTGGACTTTTTGATCTCAGGATCTTAAGCTTTACTGAGGATCCCTCAGAGAGCTTTTGTTTGTTTGATCTGTTGATGTTTATTGTATTAGAAATTAAAATGTCTTAAGAAAATAGTTTTGATTTCAAGGACTCTGGTAGTCTAGTTTTTTATATTTAGATTTGCAGGGTCAAAGTATTTAAACAAGTAAACTCAGTGAGATTAGAGCTTCTCAACCTGACTTTGGTAAACTTAATTTTTTTTTCTTTGTATTTCAGTAGAATTGATTTCCTTTGTAATCCTATGTATTTTGTTTTACATATTTTAAGACATTCTGAAAAGGGATCAATAAGCTTCCTGGGATTGCCAGAAGTTGGACAGGAGATCTAGAAATGTTCTTCTAGCTCTAAATCCTATAAATAAGCTGGAATTATTGGGCATATAGAGAAGAAAGTGAGACTGAGAGAGTTTAAATGAAGCTGACTAAGATCACACTAACTGACAGATTAGTCCAGGGGCAGAGCTGGGTCTGGAATCCAGGGTCATCACTGCCAGTCCAGGGCTCTTTCTCCTAAATTGTGCTTCCTAGCCATACTGTCTTTATCTAAGATAGAACCATTGTAGAGACAGAGATTTAGAGTAAAAATGGACTTTAGAGCCCAACTTCTTTATTAACTTTTGGATTAAGAAACTGAATCCCAGAAAAGTAAAGTTTGTCCTCTGTCCCATAGTTAGCAAGTGACCAAATGTCCCCCAGATAGTAAGTGACCAAAGCGGCATTTAAACTCAAATTCTCTGACTTAAAATCCAGTTGGTTAGTAAAGAAGAACTTATTAAGAATGAGTGGCACACAATAGGCACTTTATAAATAATTGATTGATTTATGTGAATAGCCACTAAATTAACTCCTTTTGTGTCCACACACATTAAGTATTCCCAGCTATTTTAGCCTACACAGGTGTGTGTGAGGGAAAGAGGGTTTGGGGGAGGACTAGTTTTCCCAGCCATAACTGAACAATGGAAGCAATGGAGAGACATTACTTTTGGACTAAATGTATAGTCAGTTTTCAATTATCTGTGCAAACCAGAGCCCAATTAAACCCAAACAATAGAATCCTCAAATAATTTGCATTCATTTTTGAAAGTTGAGCGGGTGGAGAGGGACTGAATGGGCAGAGATTACACTGTGTTCTCCTGTTTAATGACTAGTTCAGGTTGATAGTAAAATGAATCCCGAGTAGAATGAATCCCTGCCAAATGGGGGAAAGGAAATGACCCAAAAGTGTGCAAGGTGGCAGGGGAAATTAGCCTGGAATTAAACATTTGCTCTGGGAAATCCATAGGGTGGATAATTTGTTAATGAATAATAACAATAATAACAAAAACTTGAAAAGCAGCATGGAATAGTGTACAGAGAAGAGAGAAAACAGGAAGAATTTCCCACCAGGAAAGGGTGTAAGACACAGGAAAGGGTGACTGAGGTCAGCTGTAAAATCTCCTTCCCTGTATGGTTTCAGAACCAAAGCAGATGGCTCAACCACTCTCTCATATCTACCCACCCTGGAGAGCAGGCAGGAGCGGACTATGACCTCTGAAGGGTCATCCGTTTTATGCTGTATACCTTGGTGGGCTTGAGGAAGAAGGAGGAGAGTGTCTGTCATATTTCTGCCAACACCTGGCCTTGCTGAAGCACACTCGCAGTCCTCAAGACTCTCACGGCCAGCCATTTGGCAGAGCTCGGATCCGTTAATGTCCTGGCATCTCAGCCTCCGATGAATTCTGAAAGCATTTCCAGTCACCTTTAGCAGAATAATCAACTCTGCCTCGTCTCCCCTTCCAAGGCTGGCTGCTTATGAACCTCTAAACTCATTATTTCTTCTAACAGTCAATGGACGTGTTAACTAAATCCCTTCTTAAAACACCTGCTGCAGAGCAAAGATGCACTTTCCTCTGCCAAGCCCCAGCTTCTCCCTGACCCAGGGCCTTCCTCAGACTTGGCCATCCCCAGACCCAGATGGGCTCAGACACATCGACTAGATCCTGGGCCTCTGAGCCAAGTGTGCAGGAATTTAAGTAACTGTTCTTTTCCTCTTCCTATCACCCAAGGAAAAGGCAAAAAATACAGGTTTTCTGTTCTTGCTTTTAGCATTTAGAATCTTAGTGGCTACCTAGTCCCATCATTTTATTTAACAGATGAGAAAACTGAGATCCCCATAAGTTAAAGATTTGCCCAAGGTCACACACCTAAAATTTTAGTAATTTGGCAATTTTAGTAATTGGCAGAGAGAAAATTTGAATCTAAGTTTTTCGGTTTGTTTGTTTTTTATTCCACATCCAGCACATTTTCCACTGTCCCTTGTTGCTTTTTTCCCTGCCCCTGTACTTCCAGGTACATGGTCCATTTCTCCCCAGGTGAGTTAATTCTGTGGTTTATAGAATTATTTATCTAGCACAAGAAGGAAAGGCTTCTAAAACTATCTGGCAACTCTTTCATTTGAAAGATAAGATAGAGGGTATCACTGTTAAGGAAGTCAATTTCCTCAGCCCGACAAAAAAGAAAAAAATTATTGTTATAAGAAGACCAATACATGTGAGGGGCACAGTGAAACTTTTTTTTTTTTTTTGCTTTCTATACTTTATGGATAGTATCAACACCCTTTTAAACTCCTGTTCCAAAAAGAAGTTTGCAGTTTAGCAAGAGTTAAATCCACCCACCCTTAGTAGGAAGACCTCCTAGCAAAACACAATTATCTTCAATAGTCCCAGGAAAGTGGGAGCCAGACTCCTGGAAAGAGAACAGAGTTTTTAGGTAGAGAAAAAACTGCCTGCCAGACATTTTCACCAGGATAATCTTTAAGCATCTTAAATTCAACAAGTTCCAAACAGAATCCACTGTGTTTCCCCAAAACTCACACCTCTTCCAGACTTCTCTTTTTCACTTGAGGGCACCATCTTCACACTCTAAAACTATGGCTTTCATCCTTCCAAAATGCAGGTTCACAAACTCATAGTCATGTTCTGTCTCCCCAGTCCTGGTTACCACTCTCCTCCCTCCCCCCATATCTAATCAATCCCTCCTCATGCCTCTGCTTCTCCCCAATCCCACAGCCTTTGTTCTAGTCCACGTCCTCATCATCTCTTACCTTTTCTGATCCTGCTTCTAGTCTTCTCTCACAGCAATCCATCCTTCATATGTGGTCAAATCGATCTACTTACTATATATATCTGACCATCTTATTCCCCTACTCAAGAATCTCCCAGTTGCCTTTAGGATAAAATAACCAACCATAAGATCATGGAATTAGAAAGGACCCTCAATTCCAACCCTCATTTTAGTGCATTTAGCATTTAAATGCCCTTCTCGGATTACATAGCTAATAAGTCTAAGGTATGATTTGAACCTAGCTCTTCTTGCCTTAAAGTGTGCTGCTTTCTTTGGCTTTTAAGACCCATTAAACATGCGGTTCCTGCTTATCTATCTAGTCTTATTTCATGTTAACCCTCCTCCCCATTTTGCATACGAATCCCATGTTTTGACTTTGCCTAGGGTGCTCCACATTTGCAATGTCTCCCTTACCTCTTTCCCTCTACCTCCCATAATCACCAGCTTCCTTTATAACCCAGCTCAGGGGCTATTTCCTGCAGAGGACTTTTCCTGCCCACTTTGCTCCCTCTTAGAATTTAGATTTAGATCTACGTGGTAGATTTCTCCTCCTCTCCCCCACCCTCCAAAATAGAGAAGTAATTTTTATGAAGGCAAGTACTGTTTATTTTTGGTTTTGTATCCTCAGCGCTCGGCACCATACCAGGCATATAGTAGGTGTTTAATAAATGCTTGTCGAATTCACTTGCTTTCTGTGGGTCACATGCATCAGTATGAGATTTCAAGTTTTCCATCACCAGCGGGGGGGGGGGGGGGGGGGGGGGGGGAAGAAGGGAATTCGGCAGATTATGGGTTCTTCCCTAGTCACAATGTGGCTTGCTGATTTGCTTTGAAATGCTTTTAGAGCCAAAAAAATAAGGCCCACCCATATTCAAATGTGAGTCCCACAGCCAAAAGGAAATGATTTTTACATTACCAGTGCTTCGGATTATCTGCATCACTGCTCCCTCCCACCCCATCCATTGGCACAGAAAATGAGAGTCGACTCATTCCCTTCCCTCCCCCCCTCTGCTCTACCTATCTGACCCGGCTATCTTAGCTGGAAGAGAATAAATGAGTTATTGTCGTTCCCGAAGCAATGAGCATCTCAGGTGCTGCTCATAAAATAACCCTTTCTCTTCTAGAATAATAAAAACAGAGGAGACCCGCCTTAGGAAGGGTCACTAGAGGGACTTGAAGATCCCTGCAGGAGATTGATGATGCTCAGTTCAAAGGCCAAACTGGAAGCTGGTGGAGAGACATTGGAGGGGGGTGTGGAGCCCCCCCCCAAGCAGAGAGGTGGCAGGAGCTTGAAGACAGGCTCTCTGCAACCTCAAAATCTCAGGGAGGGAGGGAGGAAGGGAGCTCTGGGTAAAAGAAGAGGAGTAAACCAGGACTGAGCCTTGGATAGGGGTGTGCTGGGAGAAACAGATTCAGTCAAAATGATAAGTAGATGATCAAAAAATCCCCTAAAGAACAGAGGAACTCCCTGGAGACCAAATCCAGGCAGTAATATACAAAGGATAAAGCACTTGATAAATTGATTACATAGGATTTGGAGATGGAAAAGTCCTCAGTGGCCATCTGAACACATAAGTCTTTTTTAAAATTTTATTTTACAAATGAGGAAACTGAGATTCAGGGAAAGGAAATGTTACTTTCATAGATAGTAAATGTTAAATCTAGATTGATAACTAATTAAATATAGACAAAAGAAGATAAGACACCTAAAAAATAAGATTTCACTTACATTGACACTTTTTTTTTCTACAATAGTCATTTGATGTTTAAGTTGTCTTCTGTGGGGATTCCTGGTCACACAGAATGAAGCTCCCCCAGCTCAATCCCTACCTCACCCTAGGCTCACAGCAGCTCCTGCATTAGCTGTCATAGATGGAAAGAAGCAGTGACCTCCAAGGCTGGCACTAGCTCACCTCCTTCTGGACCTTTGGACAAGCATGGTGAATCTTTCCTCTTCTGTACTCAGGGAACCAGCCAGGATGCAATTCTGGCCCCATTCTGCAGAAAATATCCATGTGCTACACACTCTCTCCTGTCCCTGCCCTCCCTAGGAATACAGCAGGGCACTGACTAGGAGCCTAGGGGCCAGACTGCTGTCTCCTTCACAGGAAAGAGTCCAGTGGCAAGGCTCAGCTCTGAGTGGCAGCTGTACTTCAGATTGAGTGGAGAGGAGCCTTTGAAAACTCACATCACTCAAAAAATAAAGTTCTGCTTTCTGTCCTATTCTTCCCAGAGGATTCAAGTCCTCAACCCCTGCCCCCCTAACACCCAAGGAAAAGACAAAAAATATAGCTCCTCCTATTTATTCTTTTCTAGCTGCAAACTGGAGAGAGTGCTGTTAGGTGTTGTGGGGAGCTGAGAGATGAGTATACACACACACACACACACACACACACACACACACACACACATATATATATATATATATATATATATATATATATATATATAGAGAGAGAGAGAGAGAGAGAGAGAGAGAGAGAGAGAGAGAGAGAGAGAGAAATGTGTGTACATGTGTGTGTGTCTGTGTGTAGGTATACATGTCATGGCCTCTTGTGTCATGGAACTTACAATCTAATAGGGGGAATGTATTGACTATAAAGATATATAACATCAAAACAAAACAATCCAAGAGAAAATTTTCCTACTATCGAAAGCAGTTAGATATAAATTCCCCAGAATTCAACCAAGAAGCATTTTTTTAAGTACTCACTAAATGCTAAGTGCTGGGGATTTAATAAAAATATTGACTGATTTGTCCTTTTCACTAAGGTTTTGGGTTAAGTTTGGAGAAGTAATAATTATTTTTACTTCAGGTTTTTAAGATAAATTTTAGTTATTTAAGGCTAAATATGGAGAAGTATATCAATAATACAGTCCTCTCACTGCCCCACCAACATCCAAGGAAAAAGCAAAGAATACAGATTTCCCCTGTTTACTTTTTTTCTACTACAAACAAGAGAGTGCTGTGGTGGCTGCTAGGGAAATGAGAAATGAATAAATCATATCCTCTACTCTCCTAGAACTTAGTCTAGTCAGGGGAGGTCTTGTAGGGATACTTCCTTCACATTACATTTAGGGAAGAGCAAGGGAAGGGAGAAAGTCTATAGAGCTTTACGTGTCCTGGGAGGTTGAAGTCTTGACTTATCCTTTCCCCATTCCCCCTTAATTTTTTTTATTTTTTTATTTTTATTAAGCATTTTTAAAATTAATTTTTATAATTATAACATTTTCTTTAGCAGTACATATGCATAGGTATTTTTTTTTTTTACAACATTATCCCTTGTACTCCCTTCTGTTCTGAATTTTTCCCCTCCTTCCTTCCACCCCCTCCCCTAGATGGCAGGCATTCCCATACGTATTAAATATCTTATAGTATATCCAAGGTACAATATATATGTGCAGAACCGAATTTTGTTGTTGTTGCAAAGGAACCCATTCCCCCTTATAAAGCTGATTTCTGACTATTACTGTTATGTGGGGAGGAATTGGTCCATAGGCTGCTTAGGATTTATTCATTTATGCAGCTGAATATCTCCAGTTTAACTCTCTCATCCTTGATTTCCTCATTTTTTTAAATAAGAGGGTTTGATTTGACGGCCTTTAAAGTCCCTTCTAGGGGCAGCTAGGTGGTACAATGGATAGAGCTCTTGGAGTCAGGAGGACTCATCTTCCTGAGTGCAAATCTGGCCTCAGACACATACCAGATTAGATGTATGACCCTGGGCAAGTCCCTGTTTGCCTCAGTTCCTCATCTATAAAATGAACTGGAGGAGAAAATGGCAAACTGCTGTAATAACTTGCCCAAGAAAACTCCAGTTGGGTTCACAAAGAATCAGATGTGACTGAAAAATGGCTCAACACCAAACAACAAGATTCCTTCTAGCTCAAATATATGCTTCTTCCTATTTTCTTGAAAAAAAAAAAGTGTCAGTAAGGAGAGATCACTCCTGAAGTTGCCTCCTGCAGTGTCCACTTTCCCTACCCTCATATAAAGGGGTAGGGCAGGAATAAAGCAATATCCATGCTTCCCCCTTTATTCACACTACCAAGTTCTATAAACTGTCTTTCAGAGAATAAAATAGAAAACATTTGGAATGAGATGAGAGAGTTGTGGAGCATAGTCCAAATTAAACTACTGAAATGTTGAGGAAAACATCCCCTGGGTCTCAGGCCCTATACTCTGGTGACAGAGAGGCCTATTGATTTTGTATTTCCAGGTTTTCTAGAAACATGTGTTTGGATCTTGGAGGGGATCTATTTATGTTTCCTTTGAACAAGGGGCAGAAGAGGGTAAAAAACGGTAGCTCCAATTTTAAAATTCTCCAGAACTCAAGGGAGGGATGGACTTTGTCCACATCACCTGCATAATGAGACTTCTCCTGAGCCAGAGGTGTTCTTTCCTATGACACAAATAGCTGACAAGAGTGAATGTTGTGTAGAAAGAGGAAGAAGATGCAGAAACCCGATCAACATCCTGGGAAAAATTACATAATGGGAGAAATTTGTTTTGTTTCCATCCTATCCCAAGGTATCCTTCTTCCCTCTAGATGTGTACTCCACAAAGTGCCTTTGCTCCACTATTAGTCCCACCTCACTCCTCAATAAAACTCACTTTCTCAAAACAAAATAGATCTTAAGTATGTAAATTTTACCAATTTACAAGTATTCCTCCACACTGGATCTGATTTAAATTGCACCAGATCTTAAATTGCACCAAATGTAATTAAATTAAATTGCAAAGTGTCCAAATTGAAGTATCTAAATTGTACCAGGTATGTAAATTGCAGCAAAGTATGAATGACTAATAAGGCTTAATGGACTAAACCTCCTGGGGGGTATCTAAATTTTAAAAGAGGAATTTAACACAAAGGAATGAACATCTAATGGTGAAACTTTCAAAAGTTTTCTATTCCTGAAGAGTACGATTTTTGGAGAAAGTATTTTTGGAATCTCCAAAACTACCATTTCCTTCAAAAATCTATTGAGGGGCTACTCCTTTTAAGTACCATCCTTTGTAGTCAGTATCAGGCAGAGCTATTATTATCCTTCCTCCTTCTCCCCATATAAATCTGATTTCTGACTGTGTTACTGCTATATAGAGAGGAATTGGTCCATAGATTGCTTTGGGTTACAGTAACATTTAGTTGGGAGTAACATTGTAGTGTCAGTTAGTATACATATGGTTAAGGGAATTGAGGGATGGAGGGAAGGGAAAGAGGGAATATTTGCCTCACAGGGACACCCTCAGGATGACAAACCTTTTTGCAGTTTTGTGGCCATAGCTGGAACACAGGTTCTAGATATCTTAGGTTAGGAAAGTCCATTGATGAACTAGGAAGAGTTCAAAGAAAAACTAAAAAGAAGATCATAGAATCAAAGCTTTAGAATTGGAAAGGACCTTAGGGGGCATCTGGAACAACCACCTTATTTTACAAATGAGGGAACTGAGGCCCCAAGAGGTAAAATGACCTTTTCCAAGGTCAAAAGAAGGTAAGGATCAGAGGTCAGATTCCAACTTTGGAACTCTGACTCCAGACATAAAACTTTTCCTCCTCTACCACAATGGTGAAAGACCTGAAGAGCTATTGAAGGAATAGGAGGCATTTAGCCAAGAGAAGAGTAATGGAGAACTGGTGGTTGCCTTTAAGTTTCTTAAAGGCCATCTTGTGAATTGGGGATCAGATACATTCTATTAAGCCACAAAACATAGAATCAAGAACAATGGATAAAAATTACAAGAGGGCAATTTTAGGGTTGATGTCAGTAAATAATTCCCAACTTACCAGAGGAGGCAGTGGGTTGAAGACCTCCACGAGGGTCTTCAAGCAGAGATTGGATGATTACTTCTCGGCTATTATTGGAGAGATGGGATGTTTTGGAGAGACATAGGTTGGACTAGATGGCTCAGATTGGAAATACTGAGTTCAAATTGAACGAGATGAGGTGAGATCTTTCAAGACAGTTGTGAAAATCAAGTAAGGCTTCATCTACTTGAGAGTTTGAGTAGGCCTGAAGGACTTTGAGCATTGAGTCAAGGGCATAATTGAGTCCCCTTCCTGCTATCCTCCCATGACACAATTTTTTTTTCTCCCTATTTCAATCAAATATGAGTAACTATGTACTTATTGATCAAGGTCAATTTCTTGGATAGTTCTGGAGTTTAGAATGTGAGACCCTCAGCTAATGAGGATGAGGGTCAGTAGTGGGAGGGGGTGTTTGCATTAGGGATTAAAGTGTTAACCCTGCCCACCGGAGGCTGATCACCAGCTGGATGGGTGGGACACCCTTCTGGAGAGAACATATGATAAACTTTGCTTTGCTTTTAGAGATCTCTCCAGCTTTTTGTTATTAAATGGTGACCTCTCACCATTTCTGAACCACACAAAATCCAGACTCCAACATTTATTAGCTGTGTGATCCTGAGCAAGTCAAGTGACTTACCTCAGTTTCCCCATTTGTAATATAGTGTTGATAATAGCACTTACCTCCCCAGGATTGTTGTGAGGATCAAGTGAGATAATAACTGTAAAACATTTAGTACAGTGCCTGCAACATAGGAAGTGCTATGTAAATGTTAAGTATTATTGTTGTTGTTATTATTATTATTGTTAGCTCTATGGTCCTGGACCTGCTTCAGTTTTTTTCATTTGTAATATTTCCCAGAATTGTTGTGAGGATCAAATGAGATAATGGTTGTAAATAGTAAACAAATGTTTTATAAAGGCTGAGGGCTACATAATTTCAGGTCCAGGGTTCTGTGACTCTGTCCTGGAGAGCCAATCCCTTTCTTTCAGAAACAGGGAGATAGGACAGATACATAGAAAAGTCAATAACGAGGGATAGTGATAGTAAAGGCAGCAGGATTCAGAGGTGGAAGAAGAACTTGAGCTGGATCTTGAAGGATAAAATTTCAAAAACTTACAGGAAAGGTGTGAACAAAGGTAGGAAAGCTAATCCTCATAGATGGGATTTCCATGTGGCCTCTGGGGAATAAAGTAAAAGTCCTTTGAGGTGACTTGAAGTAGATAGAGACAGGTGATAGATAGTAAGTAGTCAGTGGAGATGACAATAGTCATTGTTATAAGGCAGTATTTTTGGAAGATTCATCACATAGTCTCTGTTCTCTGTTTATAATTCTGGCTCATTGGGTCTTAGAATCATGATTCTGGATCCTCCCAAGCTGCTCCAGTGGGGTGGGAGCATCTGGGCAGTCCTTCCATATTAGAAAAGCTCTTAATTTAGTGCCTTCCCTGGGTCAATTATTTCTTATTTCTTCTGTATATAGCTTGCTGTGTATAATATTTCTTTGCATGCTGTCTCCCCCATTAGATTGTAAGCTCTTTGAGGATAGGAACAGTCTTTTGTCTATTTTTGTATCCCAATATTTTGCACAGAACCTGGCATATAGTGGGTGCTTAATAAATGTTTATTGATTTATTGAGACTGGGTCCAGTGATGTCTGTCTGCTGATGATTATCAAAATGCAGAGAGGCTCACAATAATTGTAAAGAACTCATGGTGACAGCCAAAGGAGTTCCTGTATGTACTGGTGGAGGGAACACTCTTACTGACAAAGCTCAAGTCTCTGAAACTTGCAATGTATAGACTGAACTTGTTGCTATTGTTGTTGTCATTTTTCAGTTGTGTCCAATTCTTTGTGACCCTATCTTGAATTTTCTTGGAAAAAATACTGGAGTGCTTTGCTATTTCCTTCTTCAGCTTATTTTACAGTAAAGGAAACTGAGGCAAACTGGATGAAGTGACTTGTCAAGAGTCTGAGTAAGTGTCTGAGACTGTATTTGAATTCAGGAAGATGAGCCTCAGTACTCTACCCACTGCACCACCCAGTGGCCCTTGAAGATTGGATTAGAGGGAGAGAAAATGGAACCGGGAAGTCAAATTAAACAAGCTATTGCAATAGTCAAGATATCATAGTATAGTGAATAAGAGGACTGAATCATGGAGTCAGGCAAACCTGAGTTCAAATCCAACCTCAGACATTTACTAGCCAACTTGTTAAGCAATTCACTTAACTTCTGTTTGCCTCAGTTTCCTCACCTATAAAATTGGGTTATTAATAACACCTACTTCCCAGGGTTGTTGGAAAGTTCAAATGAAAAATTTGTAAAGTGTTTTGCATAGTGCTTGGTACATAGTACTTACCACTTTCTTCTTCCTTCTTCTATTCTTCTTCTTCCTCTTCTCCTCTTCTTCCTCCTCCTCCTCCTCCTCCTCCTCCTTTTTCTTCTTCTTTTCCTCCTCCTCCTCATCTTCCTCTTTCTCTTTTTTCTCCTCCTCCTCTTCTTCCTTTTCATCCTTCTTTTTCTTCTTTTTTGTTTTGCAAAGCAATTGGAGTTAAGGCAATTGCCCAGAGACAGTATGTGTTAAATATCTAAGGCCATATTCGAACTCAAGTCCTCCTGCCTCCAGAGTAGATCACCACTGCTGCACTAGCAAGAGCCCCTTCCCTCCCTTTTTCCTTATCTATGTGCCAAATGATAATATTTCAAATAAGTTAACATTAGCATAATATTAACGACAAGATAATATAACTTATATTACACAAATGAGAAATTATACAAAAATCACTTTACAAACTTTAAACAGTGATTTTAGAACTTTAGAACTCTAGAACTCAACTTTAGAACTAGAAGAGAACTTAGAAGCCATCTAGTCCAACACTCCTCACTTTACAATTGAAACAACTGGGCTCAGAAAAGTTCACCATGATCACTTAGCTTAGTGGGATTTGAACCCAGGATCGCATAACTATAACTCTTGTTTTCTTTTGTTATTATTAGGATGGTGGGCATCTGGATAGAATAGAGAGGGATTAAAAAAATCATAAGAAATGTAGAAGCAGTGGTTTTTAGAGGCTGGATAATATAAGAGAAGAAGAGGATGCAATGAAGGAAGGTTTCCAAAGTTTTGAGCTTGAATGGCAGGGGAGATTGATGGAGAGCTGAATGTCTAAAGGGGGAAGGAAAGGGTGACTTTGGGGGAAAAAAAAGGATGGCTTGGTTTGGGATCTGTTGAGTTGGAGTAGGGCATGCAGATAGAGATGTCAAAAGGCTACACACATGTACACTTCTTCTAAACACATCTCCACATATATCATTCTGTATGAGAAAAAGCAGATCAGAAGGGTGAAAAATAAGAAAGAAAAAAACCAAGCAAATAAACAATGACAAAGGTGAAAATATTACATTATTATCCACATTAAATCTTCATAGTCCTCTCTCTAGCTCTATCACTAGTCTATTGGAATTATCTTGAATCACCTCATTGTTGAAAAATGTCAAGTCCACCATAATCAATCATCAAATAACCTTGTTATTGCTGTGTACAATTAAACAAAAAATATTTAACATTCATTTTTTAAAATGTTAAGTTCCATATTCTCTCCCTCTCTCCTCGAGAAAGCAAGCAATTTGATATAGATTGTATATATAGATGCCATCTAATCTAACTCCTATCCCTACTCTAAAGTACCCTACAAGTAGATATCCAGTCTCTGCTTGAATATCTCTGTTGAGGAGGCCTCCATCTCCCATGTAGAATCCCATTCCACTTTGGACATCTTCAATTTTTACAAAACTTTTAGTATATCAAGTCTAAATGTGTTGTTTTGTCACATTCACCCATTATGCCTGTACTTTTGGAGACAAATGGAGCAAAGAAAGTAATAATAAATGGGCCCTTGGATGATAGACATAAAGTCCATTACCAGACCAATACTGAAAACCTGTCCAACTAAGGGGAGGAGGGTTGCTTATCAGCTGGGGAATGACTGAATAAATTATGGTATGCAGATTTAATGAGATACTATTGTGCTATAAAAAATTATAAAGAAGATATTTTTAAAGAAACCTGGAAAGACTTGTAAGAATTAATAAAACCAATCAACTAACATTTATTAAGCACGTATTATGTGCAATGTATTGTGCTGAGTTCTGGGGATACAAAAAGAAGCAAAAGACAGTCCTTTTCCTCATAGAGTTTAAAATTTAATTCTGTAACATAGAAACAGGAGAATAATTTAAACAGTGACAATAACAACATAATAGTAGCTATCTTTACATAGCGCTTTAAAGTTTGCAAAATGCTTTAGAAATATCTCATTTTGACTTGAATTGATGCTAAGTGAAATAAGCAGAACCAGGAGATCATTGTACATGGCAACAACAAGATTATACAATGACCACTCTGATGGATGTGGCTTTTTCCAACAATGAAATGATTGAGGCCAGTTCCAATGATCTTGTGTGAAGAGAGCCATCTACACCCAGAGAGAGGGCTGTGGGAACCGAGGGTGGATCATAACACAGCAGTTTCACTCTTATTGTTGTGGTTTGAATTTTATTTTCTCTCTCTCTCTCTCTCTCTCTCTCTCTCTCTCTCTCTCTCTCTCTCTCTCTCTCTCTCTCTCTCTCTCTTTCTCTTTTTTTTTTTTTTTTTTTTTTTTTTACTTTTTGATCTGTTTTTTTTTTTTGAGGAGCAAGATAATTGCATAAATATATATGCATATATTGGACTAACATTTTACCATGTTTAATATATATTGGATTACATGCTATCTAGGGAGAGGATGGGGAAAAGAGAGGGAATTGGAACACAAGTTTTTTTAAGAGTCAATGTTGAGAAATTATCATTGCATATGTTTTGAAAATGAAAAACTTCAATGAAAAATAATAAAAAATAAAGGAGAAATGATCAAGTAAAAAAAAGAAATTTCATTTTATCTTCACAATTTCACACAATTACCATTTTTACAAATTAGGAAACTGAGGCAGACAAAAATTAAGTGATTTGTCCAGAATTACACAGTTAATAAATCTCTGAGGCTGGATTATTAACTCTGGTCTTTCTGAGTTCAGTACACTATACACTGCTAAGACAACTTTGAAAGACTCAAGAACTCTGATTAGCACAATGCTCAACTGTAACTCCAAAGGAAGCAATGCAACTTGCCTTCTGATAGAGAAATGATGAACCTAGGATACAAAATGAGACAGATTTTTAATTTTTTTTTAAATTTTTTTACCCAATTTGGGAATTTTTCTCCTTTTTTTTTTTGACTTAAGTATGCACATTTGTTGCAAGAGTTTTGTTTTTCTTTTTTTTTTTTTCCCCTCAGTGAAAGAAGGGAAGTTTATTCATTGAAAACAAATTAAATTAAAAAAAAAATAAAGCTTTTCTACTTTCATAAGATTTACAAACTCTGCACTCTTCTGAGTCTACCTTCCTCAACCTAGGGACATTTCCACAATGTCATATTAGAGGAAGATGTTAGTGGATACAGAGTGATATAGACAGAGATTTGGACTAGAACTATTATTTCTCTGATATAGGGAATTCCTGGATGAGAAAATCACGTTTACAAGACAAGTCTTTTTCTGCAACTGAAAGTCTTGGAGAGCTGTTTGGAGCATTGCCAAGTTAAATAACTTGCCCAGGGTATCACATGCATTGCCCATAGTAGGTGCTTAATAAATGTTGATTGAGGAGCAGTTAGATAGTGAAGTGGATAGAACCCTGGAGTCAGGATGAACTCAGACACAATATTTATCAGCTGTCACTTAATCTCAATTGCCTCAACACCTTCTTCTCCCTCCCCACAATGTTGATTGATTGATTATATCAGTTCATAAGCTTTCCCAGGTTTCTCTAAGACAGTATTAGGTATCTAGGCTTCCTGGCTTGTCTATCTGAGGGCTCCTGAGAAAGGTTCTGAGAGGAGCACATGGGTTGGACCTGGAAGGAAGAAAAGGATTTCCATTAATAGAGGGGGGTGGGCCATTCAAATGGGGAAAAGGGGAAGGGTGGGGAGAAGGAGGTGAAGGAAATTCATTCAACTATTAAGGATTCCAGGTTGAAAGAGGTGGTGGGAGCTGGCCAGGATTTGGCTGATTCTTTCCTATTGATCTGCTCTTCCCCAGTGCAGAGGATGAAACAGCTCTCTCTGAAACAAACTTTCACCCTCTCCCCCTTTAAAAAAAAAAAAAAAAAGTTTCTAAGCGTTTTTACTTTCAGAAACTCAGTGGAAACTGAAAGGTTTAAAATAACCAACAAAAGAAGAAAGTTACAGTTACCAGTAGTCTAAAAAAAGCCCCATAGTAATAGTCAACTTAGGTCTTCATTGAAATGTAAATGAAATCAAGCCAACTTTTTTCTTATCTCCTCTCCTTTCACTGACTCACCTCAATATTTCTCCAGAGACCAAGAAACCTGCCCAAATTACTTCACCTTCCTTTTATTCTTTTCTCTGCTGTTGTCTACTCCTAGACCCCCTATCTTCTCTCTCTCCTTAGACCTGGGAAATCCTGGGGTGGGATAATAGCTGTTAAAAGGGGGTCCCTTGGGTCAGATTTATTTACATCTCAGAGGAAGACAACTTCTTTCTAGTGTCTCCACCACCAATTTCTAAAGCGTCATAGGAAAAATTAGCTGAAAAGAGCAGAGGGAGAACGGAAGGAAGGAAGGAAAGAAGGAAGGAAGGAAGGAAGGAAGGAAGGAAGGAAGGAAGGAAGGAAGGAAGGAAGGAAGGAAGGAAGGAAGGAAGGAAGGAAGGAAGGAAGGAAGGAAGGAAGGGAGGGAGGGAGGGAGGGAGGGAGGGAGGAAGGAAGGAAGGAAGGAAGGAAGGAAGGAAGGAAGGAAGGAAGGAAGGAAGGAAGGAAGGAAGGAATGGAGGGAGGAAGGAAGGAGGAAGGAGGGAAGGAAGGAAGGGAGGGAGGAAGGAAATAAAAGAAAGGAAAATACATAAAGAGTAACAAACAGAATAATGTGGTTACTACTCAAATTGAATACTTTTAAAATAACCCACCTAGAGACCAGGAATTCACAGTTCCATATATAATCCTTTTTTGCATTGAAAAGTTCATGGGACCTAAGATCTAGAACTGGAAGAGAAGCCATAGAGGCTATGGATCACTTTACAAATGGTCACACAATATCTGAGGCTGGATTTGAAATAAGGTTCTCCTTACTCCAAGTCAGATGTAGCTACGTGCTGCTTCATATTTGTTCATGTTTGTTAAGTTTATAGCAAATATATATACATATATATTATATAAATAAATATGAATATAAATAAAACATTAAAAAAATCTTAGGAAGAGGCATTTTGGTGACACAAACTAAGCACTGGGTTAGGTTGGAGACAGAAACCTGGTTCTATTGCTGTCTGTGCCAGTAACTTTCTGAGTGGCCTTAGATAAGCCACTTCATCTCTAAATCCCTCCCAGGTTCTCCTCTGTGTATTGTGGGATTGGCCACCATTCTTTGTTGTTGTTCAGTCATTTTTTAGTCAAATAATCTTTATGCCTCTATTTGGGGTTTTCTTGGCCAATATAGTGGAGTGGTTTGCCATTTACTCCTCCACCTCATTGACAGATGGGGAAACTGAGACAAACAGGATTAAGCGACTTGCTCATGGTCACACAGCTGTGACTTGTCTGAGGCTGGATTTGGCCCAGTGCCCTATATACTATGATACCACCTAGCTGCCTCTTCACCACTCTATCTTATTCCTATCAGAGGGATAGTTTAGATCTGAAATGTTCACAATTTTTTCCCCAGCCCTTTAGGATATGGTAATAATCATTTATGTTTCAGGAAAGATTTTAAATAACTACTATACTCTTCAGGGGTGGGAGGAAGTTGCTTTTTAAAAACGTTATCTATAATTTCTGAATGAAGGCTTTTTGTTGTCTGTTAAAGAAATTTAAAGCCTGAAGGAGTGGGGCAGAGGAGTATAAAAGAGACCTTCCCAAAACCTCTGAAATCACAGTAGGCAACCACCTACTCTGCCTATGGGTAAAGCTGACTCTGATGGTTCTGTTGGCTAGGAGTGGGAAATGACTACAGGGAGACAGCATGACGCCTGGTAGAACAAGTCCTAAACCTCAAATGAGAAGATCTGCTTTCCAATATTAACTGGTGTTTACTATATAGGTGATTCTGTGAGACACTTCACCTTAATTTGCTGTAGTTTCTTCGTGTGAAAAATGAAAGGGTTGGACTAGACGATTTTCAATATCCCTTCAAAGTCTAACTACTATATTACTATGAAGTTGCTCCCCCCCCCAGGTAAAAAATGTTTCTTATTTTGTTTTGGTTTGACTTCATATTTATTCTGTGGTTTTTCCTTCAATTAAAAAATCTATTTAAAGTTTTGTGTTCCAAAGTCTATCCTTCTCTCTCTCTTTCCCCTCCCCTTGAGATAGTAAGCAATCAAAAGTAAGTATTCATGTACAATTGTATAAAATATTTCTATATCAATCATTTTGTACAAGAGAGCTTGAATGGAGAAAAAATGAAAGAAATGAAAAACAGCATGCTTCAGTCTGTATTCAATCATTATCAGTTCTGTCTCTGGAGGCAGATAGTATGTTTTATCATTATTCCTTTGGGATTTTCCTGGATCACTATATTGCTGAGAATAGCTAAGTCATTTACAATTCTTTATTGAAGAATATTACTATTACTGTCTATAATATTTTCCTGGTCCTGTTCACTTCATTTTGCATCTGTTCATGTAAATCTTTTCTAAAATCATCCTTCTTATCATTTCTTATAGCACGATACTATTCCATCACAATCATGTACCACAGCTTGTTTGGCTATTCTTTAATTGATAGATCTGTGTTTCTTCTCTTGACTCTTGAATAAATATCTGTAAAGATATCAAAAGGCCCTTATAGTTTTAGATCCAGGTCTCTTGCTGTTGTAGATCTGTGCTCTCCATCTAAATGCTATTAACCCTTGATTTTACAGATGGAGAAACTGAGGCCTTAATGAGTCTGTTGTGTCAAGTTCCAAGAGGTTTCTCTTAATCTCTTTTCCGTATCAGTCAAGACCCACTTTCTGAGAGGGTACAGAAACTTGGGCTCACTCATTAGGACCTGGCTGGCTTCCAGGGTTCCAGGTTTGCAGGCCTTTGTGTCACCCGGGGTTCCCAGCAGTCCTAAAGCCTGACCTCACAGATTAGCTTGTCTTACTGTGTCTTAAGATTGGTGCCCATCCTGCACTACTATTCATCATCCTGTAATCTTTCCCCCCCTCCTTTCTAGCAGCTGCCACCATATTTCTACTGCTATTTTCCTACCAGAAAGCCCATTTTTTCATTTCCTGGAACTCAGCCATCCTGTGTTTTAAGCAGGGATCATTTATTTATAGGAGTGAGCGTAAATTCATAGATGACATAAAGGACGTAAGAAATTACAATGTGGAAAATTTATCTGGCGCTGTACAGCTGGATGACTCTCAGGCTTTATAAACGTGACCTAGCCCAGCGCCTTGCACATAGTAGGGACTTAATAAATGCTAAACTTGAAATTTTTAACTTGGTGTCTTGGAATACGAGTTCAAACCCTGGGTTACTTCTGCTAAATGATATTTGGCAAATCAGGTAAAAAATTTTATAGATATATAAATATCTATTATAGATATATAAATATATATTTCCATATATATTTATAAATGTATTCATATATATATTTATAAATAAATATAGCCATATACAATGGTATATCTCTTTATATAACATTATATATATATTTATACATATATGTATATATACACATGCATATATATATATATGTAGCTCACATACATTTATATATAAATAAATATAGCCATATACAATGGTATATCTCTTTATATAACATTATATATATTTATACATATATGTATATATACACATGCATATATATATATGTAGCTCACATACATTATATATATATATATATATATATATATATATATATATATATATATATATATATATATATATATATAATGTATGTGAGCTACATTTCCCAATGTGTCCCTGGGCCTGTAATTTTTGTTCTTTTTTTTTTTTCAGTATAGGAGATTCTCTTTACTAGTATAGGTCAGCATCTTCTCAGTAACTTATAGTCTCAGAAAGTGGCTTTAGAACATTGAAAAACCAAGTGACTTGAATTTGACCCCAGGTCTCCTCTACAAATATAGAGTTCAATGTAAACATAAAAGGAGTCAGAGGCTATATACACTTGGAACCTGGTAGAACTGACATATTATGGCCTTAGTTTCTCTATCTATAAAATCAAGGGTTTTATAGCATTTAGATCAAAAGCACAAATCTAGAACAGCAAGACAGCAGGATCTAAAACAATAAGGGCCTTTTGAGACCTTTATAGATGGGGAAACTGAGGTCTGGGAAGGTTAGAGATTGCTCAAAGTCATATAAATAATAAGCATCAGAAGTAGGACTTGAAACCAGCCTCCAGAACCAACGCTTGTTCTTCTCTGCCCCATAGTCTCCCTCATTTAGCTCTTTATTTGATTGATGTGGAAATTGAGGTATAGAGAAATCCAAGAGCACACAGGAATCACTAGAGTCCTGTGTCAGGGGTGGTTAGACTCCAGATGTAGTATTTTATTATGTCACACTTTCTCCAGGTGAGTGCTGAGGTTCCTTTGGGCATCTTTATATATCTGAAAAGAGGAAGGGGCCATCTCTTTGGTGAACATGATGATTGTCATTCTAATTGGACCTTAATCCATCCTGTTCATTTTTTACATGGAGAAACTGAGGCCATTAGATGTGTAGAAGCCATCACTGATTTTATTCTGGCTATTGACAAGGATCCAGAGAATCACTGATCTAGATCTCAAAGAGTCATTGCAGGTCATTTAGCTGTTTTGTAGATAAGGAAAGTGAGTCTCAGAGAACTTAAAGAACTTGCTCAGAGGCAGTGAGGTGGTACGGTGGATAAAGAACCAATCCTGAAGTCAGGAGGACCTGAGTTCAAATCTGGTCTCAGGCACTTAACACTTCCTAGCTGTGTGACCCTGGGCAAGTCACTTAACCCCAATTACTTGGGGGAAACAAACAAACAAACAAACAAAAAAAAGAACTCGCTCAAAGTCACACAGGTAGTAAGAAGCAGAGATAGGATTTGAACTCAGATCTCTGCCCACAAATCGAGGTCTTTTCCATTGCACCAACCTAACCCACCTTCCTTTCTTAATTAATTATGGGCCTACAACATAGCCCCATGAGCCTGTCATGAGAAACCTCCACCATTTCCAGAAAAGAAGGATGGATGTAATTTTAAAGCATTGGGGAGTTTGCCACTTAAAGGAATCTAATGGTAAATAATTTTATAAAACAAATAATCATACTTTAATTGACCTTTGGAGCAAATGGAAATGTTCATCTATTTGGTTTTGCTTAAGATGAAGCAATAAAGGCAAGCAAACAATTGGGGTCCTATTGTGGGAGGTTGCTTAGGTCCTGTATGCTTTTCTGATCATGGTGACTGATTCTGCAGGTTTGGAGAAGAGAGAAAACAGAGGAAGTCTGCAGATGCTTTTGGATCAGAGTATTTGAATGACCTTATCTGTAATGAGGAATTTAATTCTGAGTACCTCTTTACCTAAAGATCCAAAGATTACCTTTCTCATTGTCTCTATCTCCCTCCCACTTTTCTCTTCACACCCAAAAATATCTATGGAGCAGCCTTTTTCAGAGTGTGAAGTGAACCCCTGGAGGTCTCAAGACCTTTTCAAGGAGTCTAGGAGGTCAAAACCATTTTCATCATAATACTAAGATGTTATTTTTCTATTAAAATATTCCTCCCCCTTCTAACTATATATCTTTCTAAAGTTACATTGTCAGACATTTTAACCAAACCAGAATATTGCAATAGATCAAATGCAAAAGCAGATATGAGAATCCAGCTGTTTTCTATTAAGTCAGACATTAAAAAGATTTGTAAAAATATGTAAAACTGACACTCTTCTCATTTTTGGGGGGGAGGGAATATAGTTCTTTTTTCATAGAAAATATATGATTTGTGTTAACAAGATATATGGGTTCATTGTCACTATTTTCAAATGAATAAATCTTTTAAAATGTTTTTTTTTTCCATTTCTATCATGGTAAATATCAGTAGATATAACCCCACATAAACAAAATCTCTTTGGGACCCTCAATAATTTTTTATGAGTGTAAAGGGAGTCATCAGTATTTTCTAAGAGTATAAAAGAATCCTCAATAATTTTTTTCCTGAGGCAATTGGGGTTAAATGACTTGCTCAGAGTCACACAGCTAGGAGTTCTGTTTTGTTTTGTTTTTTTAATAGTTTTTATTTACCAGATATTTGCATGAATAATTTTACAACATTGACAATTGCCAAACCATTTGTTCCAGTTTTTCCCCTCCCCCCCTCAGATGGCAGGTTGATCAATACATGTTAAATATGTTAGAGTATAAATTAAATACAATATATGTATACATGTCCAAACAGTTATTTTGCTGAACAAAAAGAATCGGACTTTGAGATAGTGTACCATTAGCCTGTGAAGGAAATCACAAATGCAGGCGGACAAAATTAGAGGGATTGGGAATTCTATGTAGTGGTTCATAGTCATCTCCCAGAGTTCTTTCTCTGAGTGTAACAGCTAGAAGTTTTTAAGTGTCTGAAGCCAAATTTGAATTCAGATCCCCTTGACTTCAGGGCTGATCTCAATAATTTTTAAGTGCTTAAATGGGTTCTGATACCAATAAATTTGAAAAACAGTACCACCGAATATCATAGGATTTGGGGCAAGGGAAGATGATGCAGTCCAGTTTTCTCATTTTAGAGATGAAACTGAGACTCAGACTAGGTCACACAAGTCATAAACGACAGAGGCAGAATTTGAACCCAGACTTCTGAATTTCAGATTTACATATTTACACATATATGCATTCTTTCCTGCCCCCTTCTAAGATCCTTTCTAGATCTCTATCTAGGCTTTTGAGATCCTGTCTTTTCCTTTTTTGACCCAGTTAACTTTTCAGGGGCTGGTGATCCTGTGGATTCCATAGTTTTACCAGGCAACACCCTGGTAAAACCTTCTCGGCAGGTGGAACAGGTTGAATATAACTGATAGGCTTCCAACCCCTGAGTTTGTCTACCCCAAGAATGTGAAAACTTCCCCAGTGAAATGATCAGAACAAGTTGCTCCAACGGTCATGAAGTTGGCTGAGCAGCCGCTGGGGAGAGCTGAGAGCCTGGTCATCCACTGCATCCTGGGCCACTGATAGTTGGATGATTTTTGTTCTGCCACTGGGTTTTGATGACTTGGGAAGAGTGAGACTGATAACTTTGTGTGATCCAATTCAGACTCAAGTCAAGACATTACCCATGATGTCACTGGTCCGCTTTGAAAATGATGAACAACATAGCATGTCAACAAGCAAGCAAACAAATAGACTCCATAGCTTCATAGTGAAGTAGAAAGAACGCTCTTGAGATGTTGGAGCCAGAAGTCCAGTGCTTATTGCTGTTTGACCGTAGCCAATTTGCTTTACTTTTCTGGTCCCCAGCTTCTTCATCTGGAAAATGGGATTAGTAAACTTTGACTATTCACTTCGCATGTTGATTGTGATAAGTGTCTTATAAACTGTAAGATATTATAGAAGTATGAGTTGTATCAATATATTGTGGATACCTTTATATATAGTCATAGATTCTAAATGTTAAGTCCATCCTTATATCTAATCTGTCTCTCCTGCTTAATATTGATTTGTGACATCATTGAATACATTCTTCCCACAGTGAATGATTCTGGTCCATCCTTGCCCCTGCTGAACCTGGATACACTGGCTTTGCTTCTTTTCCAGCTGCTCAACTTATTTTTGGGTAGTTTGCTTTCTCAGCCATTAAGCCAAGACATGAATGGACAGTGAGGTGTTTGCTTCATTCACAGGTCAGGGGTAAGTACATTGGGGATGGTAGGGGCAGGGAGGGGGTAGGGAAAAGGTAAATCCCTAAAGGCAAAGTAATCACACTATCATGTCCATCTTGCAGTGTTAGAGAAGCCATCTGGATTTCTCTGACTAATCTAGAAAACCTTTACGGAAAAAGTAAGGCTTCCAGGGATTTTTAAATTTAAACTTTAGGTGAAAGATCTAGGTAAATTGTAAGCAGAGTTGTGCTGGAGCTAACTTGTACTTCTGGATAATTGTAAAATTTTCATTGTTAACGTTTATACTTTGGAAATCAGCAAATGCTACAAATCAGGGCTTGATAAGGTATTTTGTTGATTGGGTAGACTTAAGAAAAGGATGGAGAAAATGTTAATAATGCAAATTAAACTGGAAAGCATATCATGCATACATTTTCTTTTCCTGGAGAGTTGGTTGTAAAATATTTACCAGCATAGCCCTGGATATAGGGAAAGGAGAAAGATGTGTAAATTCATAGTGAAACTAGGAGAAAGATGTTCTGGGAATTTTTTTATTTTAAAAGTTGGTTAGATATTCCCCCTACAACCCTATTTACAATGTTAAATTGTTTAATCAACCAATTGTTTACAGATAGAAAAGGCAAACTTCAGCAATGCCCATGCTAAATTACCTTAAGTTCTGAATAATTAAGGCCCCAATTAATATGATTTTAATCTATACCCATGATTTTCATCCAGTGAGAATACTGAAAAGTTAGAAAATAAACTGGAGCCTGGTTTCCATATGTTTTGTGGTATTTAGGTTGTCTAGTGAATAAGGAACTGGATTTGGAGTCAAGAAAGGATGAGGTTCAAATTCTGATTCAGACACTTGTTAGTTGTGTGGCCATGAGAAAGTCAATTAACCTTTGTCAATCTCAATTTTCTTTTCTGTAAAATGGGGATAATAATAATAATACCTACCTCAGGGCTGTTATGAGAATCAAATGAGAAAATAGATATGTTTTACAAACTTTTAAAGTGTATATAAATGTTAGCTATTTATATTTATTTATACAATCTGAATAATAATAAATTTATAATAAATATTAAATTAATAAATTATATTATATATTATAATGAATAATAATAAATTTATACAATCTGAATTCTCTCCCTCTGAAAAGAGGATGATGTGATTCTCTAGTAGCCAAGACTTGCAATACAACCAAAGACTTGCAGAAATCCTTGCCTCAGTAGCTAACTACCAGAAAAGAAAAGAGTTGATTTGGCCATTTGTGTGCATTTTGTGCACACTCATTTCAACCTCAGCACCTATCCAATAGGTCTTTTTTGTCACTATGTAATAAGTAGACAAACGAAAACACAACACAATCTTGTGGTCTGAAGGGGAGAATGAGACCCCTTTTGTTTCATGTTATCAAGCCCTTCTAAAGCCAGGCTCCATGCACAGGAATGCTCCCAGGGCAGAGTTCTAATTGGCCGGTCTTCTCATTACACAAAGATTCTACCAACCACAAAACCATGTCAGGGGACTGTTCTCTCCATTTTGTGAATAGTGGTCATTGTACAAAGAACAAAATGGCCCACTTGTAAAAACCATTGAAGCTGTTGAATGAAGTATCCTCTGCTTAGGAGACCTGGGTTCTTGTTTACTTGCCATTAATTAATATTACCTTACTGAAGTCACAATCAATCTGGGTCTCCATCTCCTTGCCCATAAAATGAAGCTGTTGGATGAGACAAAAGCTCATTTATGTAATACTTAAAGTACTTGGCTCAAAACAACCCTACAAAGGCCCTAATTCAAATAGTGTTTTCATTTTACAAATAATTCACATTTTCAGTGCTCTTTAAGGTTTGTAAAAAAAACTTTTCTCACTATATTCCTTGGAATAAATACTGTGTGTTATTATCTTCATATGACAGATGAAGAAACAGGTTCACTCATTGGTTATTGTCCTTCCTACTCAAAGGTGTAGGAAAATAACATCATGATGTCAGGGCCAATATATAGTATGTCCAGTTGTATTGATCAGACCAATACAAGGTTGGAAGGCTCTACCATGGGTTGAGCACATATAGTCCATGTGATAGAAGGACATATAGTCCATATGACTGGAGCCATATTACCTATGGCCACACAGTTCATAAGTGTTTGGAGTCATTAAGACAGTAAAGCATTTATTAAGTTTCCAACCCATGCCTTCCAATAGCATAACCTTGTAGACAGCGCATCAGGAACAATGAAATTTCGAATGAGCTGAAACTGGTAGGGAAAGCAAAGGACAATTTTAGATTGTAACTCCTTTAGGGCAGGGATTGCCTTTTGCTTCTTCTTGTATTTCTAGTGTTTTGCACCATGCCTGGCACATAACAGAAGCTTAATGTTGATATATTGATTGATGAAAAGTCAAGGGATAGGAAAACCAGGTAGAGTGGAAGCAAAATAGGGAATCCATGAAAGAATAGGAGCATTGCTTAGAGAGATGAAATGATAACAGATAACTGGGAGAAGTTGAGATAACTCTTATTCTGTTTCTTTTCTTTGTCAAAGAGAATGGAAAGGACAGAACAAAAATATATAATTGGCAATAAACATCTAAGGAAAGTAGGCAGATTGTAAGAGAGGTCATAGCTATCTTCGATGAGCTCAAAAACGCTAGTACCAAACTAACTGTACCCTGGGTTTCTAAAAGAGCAGGTAGAAGTAGTTGCTGAATTGTTGCCAGTGATCATTAAAAATGAGGAAGAAGCTTCAAGATTTGAGAAAGACCAATATTGTCCTAGTAGTTAACCAAACCAAAAAAAAAAAAAAACCAGAAGAAGAGAACCTTGTACATTTGTAAGGTAGCCAGGGAGTTTGACTTTGGATTCTAGAAAAACTTTACAGTATATTATTAAAGGGAAGAGTCTTTAAAATCTAGAAAAGAGCATTGGGGTCACAAAAAGTCAACAAAGTTTCCTCAAGAAGGAATAATTAAGGATGACACAATGGATAGAGTACTGGCCCTGGAGTCAGGAGAACCTGAGACACTTAACATTTATTGGCTCTATTACTCTGGACCAGTCACTTAACCCCAGTTGCCTCACCAAAATAAATAAATAAAAAGAAGGAATAATTAATACTGTCAGCCTTCTTTGGCTGGATTGATGGATTGGTAGAATAGGGAAATGCTAGACATATGATTTACCTGATTCAAGCCAGGCCTTTGACAAAGACTCTCCTTCTATTCCTATGGACAAAATAGTGAAACGTAGGATAGATGATAGAATAGCTGGATTCAAAAGAGAAACTTGCATGATGCAATCCAAAGAATATTCATTAATGGTTCAATGTCATTTTGGCAGAAGGTCTCTAGCAAACAACCTAGGGATCTGTGTTTGAGCCTGTATCTTGTAAGAGGAAGGTGATAATGATGATGATGATGATGGTGATGGTAATAGTGATGGCCATGATAATGCTTTTAAATTTTCGAGGTACTTTACCTCATTTTATCCTTGCAAAGACCCTGGGAGGTAGAAACTATAATTATGTCTTTTTTATAGCATACTGAATCAAACAGAGGTAAAGTAATTTAGTCAGACATATAGCTAGTAAGTATCTGAGGCTAGATGAAATTCAGATTTTTCTGACTCCACATCCAGAGCTATCCCACTGTGCTATTTTACTACCTTATTTGGCATATTTATCTTACTACTTAACCTATTCATCAGTGGCTAAAATAAAGGCATCAGTAGAATGTTTATCAAATTTTAAGATGAGAAAGATAGGAAGAATAACTAATGCAATGAATAGTATGACAGAGTTAGGATCCAAGAAAATCTCAGCAAGCTAAGATGATGGTTTTAAAATGAAATGTTTGAGTGATAAGCATTAGATTAAAAAAAAATCAACTTTTTATGTACAAAATGGGGGAGGTGTAACTAGAATGCCATCCAAAAAACTTAGTGCAACATCCATAATTTCTTCAATACCTTTCTTTTATCAGTCCCAGTCCTCTGGATGCTCTCTTTAGCTTATCGGTGTTGAAGAGGCTGGGGATGTTTTGCCTGGAGAAGAAAGGACTTTGTAGTAACATGTTAGCTGTCTTGAAATATTTAATGGGTAGTTATATGGAAGAGCAAATTAGACATGTTCTGCTAGTCCCAGAGGGTGCAACTAGAAGCAGTGGATGAAAGCTGTGGAAAGACAGATGTGGGCTCAAGACACAGAAACACTTCCTAACTGAGCTATTCAAAAGTTCGATAGGCTGCCTGGGGAAGGAAGCAGTTTTCCTTCACCAGAGTTTTTCAGCAAAGGCTGGATGACAACTTATCAAGTGTATTGGAGAGAGGATTCCTGTTTCAGGTCCATATTGGACAAAGTATCCCCTGGTGGTCCCTTCGGATGCTGAGAGTCTGGGGTTGAGGAACTCCAGGTCCAACGTCCTTTGTACACCATCACCTCGCCTCTCTTAGTGAGGGAACTGAGGGCTAAAGTTAAATCCAGACACTCAGTAATTGATAAGCATCTAGCGTGCACTGATCAAGGGGGCTACGGCTCTCAGTAGCTATAATGCCCCGTCTGGAGTCAGGAAGACCCAAATTCAAACCTGACCTCAGACGCTGACTAGCTGTGTGACCCTGGACGAGGCACTTGACCCCATTTGTCTCTCTTTGATCATCTGTAATATGAGCTGGAGAAAGAAATGGCAAACCATTCCAGTGTCTCTGCCAAGGATCCCCTCCGAAAGAGGTCACAAAGAGTCAAGCATGACTAAGACAACTAAATAGCAACATCTCCAGTGCTTAGCATGGTGCTTTGTTTTTGTTTTTAGTCATTTTTCAGTCATGACTGTGACCCTTTTTTGGGGGGTTTCTTGGCAGAAATGCTGGATTAGCTCGCCATTCACCATCTTATTTTACAGATGGGGAAACTGAGGCAAATGGGGATTTTTTTTTTTTTTTTTTTTTTTTTTTTAATGATTCGCCCAAAGTCACATAGCTATATAAAGAAAGGCAAAAAGTAGGTTCCTCCCCTCAAGGTGCTTACGGTCTAATAGGAGAGATGATATGCAGATAAACACATAAATACAAAATATAAAGGATATTGGAGATAATTTTAGAAGGAAGGCACTAGTATTGAGAGATTGAAAATAATTTGCTTAGAGTCAAATTTGAGGGGTGGGGAAAGTGGTTTCAAAGCTACGAATTTATGGGTAGAGAAAACTCCTAACAGGAAACTCCTTCTGTCAATGCAGATCACAGGTTGTAAGTGTTAGACGTGCCCGGAGACTTACAGGCAGTAAATGTCACAGGCAGGACCAGAAGGTCACAGATGCAGAGATGGAAGGGGACATGGAAACCATCTAGTCCAAACCTCCACTTTCAAAGATAAGAAACGGAGATTCAGTAAGATTAAGGAATTTGCCCCAAATCTCCCAGGTGCAAATGGCAGAGCTTCTCTGCTTTCAAATCCAGTAGTGTCCTTTCCATTGAACCTCTCTGTCTCTTCCCTGATTCCTGGTCTTCTGATTTCAGACCCAAAAATGCACGTACCACACGATACGGTTTCTGACCCTTAAATCAACTCACCTGTCCAACAAGCACACCGTGCTATCTCTATGGTCCTTCATCACCCTTACATGCCATGATTTTACAACCGGCTGTCGTTCATCCAGCTCCCCAGAGGATTTTAAATGTAGCCAGAAGGATGGTGGAAGCAAACAAATAACAAAAAAGCTTTTTAAAGGTTAGCAAGCTGCCCTTTGCTCACCTGCCAAACAAATAGGTTGGACTGGAGGTTGTGTAAGACCCCTTTGAGAAGGAAGGCCTGCCTTGCGTGGGGTGGGGGGAGATGCTGTCGTGGGTGATCCACGGATGTCTCTAGATAAAGGACCTCCTTCGTGGGCCAGCTTTAGGGCAATTCTGTCCTGCCTGAAGGGAAGGAGATAAACTTCCCCTTCTTGAAAAGGCACGGCTGGGTCTGTGAGCTACCTTGGGGTCCAGCAGGAAAGTGCTGGGAAGGTTTATGGCTAATCTGCCCCTGCCAAACTGGCGCTCTCAGCCTCCCTTCTCACTGGCACCAAACTCCCAGATGGTCTAAATAGGAAGAAAAGAGGAAAATCCGTATCCAATCTGTTCTATTCAGTGCAATGGAAGAGAATCTGCATCTCAATCTTATCTTTGTGCTGGG
Source organism: Sminthopsis crassicaudata (assembly GCF_048593235.1). Classification (NCBI taxonomy): domain Eukaryota; kingdom Metazoa; phylum Chordata; class Mammalia; order Dasyuromorphia; family Dasyuridae; genus Sminthopsis; species Sminthopsis crassicaudata. Next base: position 331,282,791 of record NC_133619.1, on the reverse strand, counting down.
GCTTGGCTAAGCTTGGCCCCCCAAGTGGCGAATAGTGCACAGCCCAGGAGATGCCTTCACATCCTGCTCAGAGAATACACACAGCTGGGCTGTTGGCGGCATTCTGGGAGAATACCCTGCATTTAGGGGGAGGGCCCTGACAGACTGAGCCAGGGAAAGGATGGGGAATACCCCCTCCCTCCCCTAAGGTCAGCCTTCCCCTCCCTCTTCTTCTTCCCTTTCCTCTCCCACCAAATCTCAAATTGGGCATATTCTTTCCAGCCCTGAATTTCTCTCCTATTTTCTCTTCTTTCCCCTTTTTTCCCTCCCTCTTTCTCCAGGCACTGGGCCAAGTGGAGCCTTTGAATGGAAGTGAGGGGGTGGGGGTAGGGCTGAGTAGAAGTAAGGGGGCCCCCTGAGGGCCTCTTACAAACAGTCCCACACCGAGCTCGCCAGGCCTCCTCCGAACGTACTTGAAACTCATCTCCACAATTGTTTCCTTCTCTGCCCAGGACCATCCTTCCCTCCACCTGGGCCAGATCCCTAGGCCCCGCTGCCATCCCCACCCAGGCCGTATGTCCTCTGGGAGAGAAGCAGAGAGGAGACGCTCAGGGGTCCGGTCCGGGTTTGTCCCTTGTTCTTGCAGGTCTGGGGGTGTCAGGTACAAGCTGGAGCTGGGGCAGGGGGTGGGAGCGGCCCTGAGAAACACTGGCTCACGAAGCAGGGCAAACTCACATGTCACTGAGGGTTTCCCAAAATAGCTGGAATCAGCTAAAACGGCTTCCTCCTTTCTCCCTCCCACCTCTCACGGTCTCCCGAATGTTCCTTCCTGGTCCCTGACACTGACAGCAAGAAATGGCAAGATCTCACGGTTACCTGAATGTCCCAGACCCCAGACCCCCAGCTCCCTGCTTCCAGCCCCTTATCTCAGACTGGTCCTCTGCCAAATCGCCCCATGAGAGAAACTTTCAGGCTTGCTGGGAAATAGTATGGAGCCTGAGAAACAACTTCAAGCAGACTGCTATTCAGATGGCCCCGGTCAGTTATTCACTGAATGACCTTGGACAAGTCTGGACCTCAGTCTTTCCTTCTGTAAAGCGAGTGGGTCAGACTTAAGTGGTCTCTAAGGCCCTTTCTAATGCTAAAATTTTCTGATCCTACAATGTATACCAGAAAGTCAATTAATAATTTAGAGTGAGAAAGAGCTCTTCCCAATAGGAAAGCTTCCTTGGGAAATCAAATTAAGATCAGAAGGTTGCTTGCCGAGTACATGGAATCAGACAAAAGGAGAATCCATAATTCTGTTCAGAAAACATTTAAGTTCACAGAGTATGTGGAGCACCTACTTAGATTCTAGGGGAAGTACAAAATTCAGAAAAAACATGGCTGTCTTTATGGAGTTTCCAGTCTAGCAAGGAAACACACACACACCTTAAAATACATAATAATAAATGCTTCATATTTTTTACCATGTTTACATATTTTGGATTACTTGCTATCTAGGGGAGGGGGGAACAAGGAGGGGGGAAATTGGAGCACAACGTTTGGCAAGGCTCAATGTTGAAAAGTTATCCTTCAGGCAGTTAGATGACGCAGTGGATAGAGTGTCAACCCTGAAGTCAGGAGAACCTGAGTTCAAATGTGATCTCAGACATTTAATACTCTCTAGCTCTGTGGACCTGGGCAAGTCACTTAACCCCAGCCTCAGCAAAAGAAAAGAAAAAGAAAAATTATCCTTGCATGTTTTGAAAATCAAAAGCTTCAGTAAAAATGTATTTTAAAAATAATAATAAATGCTTCATATTTAATCTATACCAGATTTCTTACTATCTTGGGGAGAAGTAGAAAAATTTGGAATACCAGGTTTTGCAAGGATGAATATAGAAAAATATCTTTTTATGTATTTGGAAAAAAATACTATGAAAATAATACTAATAAGTGCTTTAAGTGGTTACAAAACAAAATGCTTTTCAAGATCTGAGAAAGAAAATCATTACTGAAAGGGGTATTATAGAGGACTGATGAAAAAAAAGGTGGCTTATGACTTAAGGTTTAAGGAATGGAAGATTCAGAATGTAAAAAAATACACATTTTTTAAAAGAAAGATTCAATAGACAAAGAGTCAGAAGAGGCAAAGTTAGAAGTATGTTTCAGAGTAGTTCTTTTTGGTTAAAATAAAATAATCTGTCAATCCATATGCATGAATTAAAATCTTCCTAGATGTCGGATGTTGTGCTAAGTTCTAGGAATCCAAAGAAAGGCAAAAACATAGCCTACTCTCAAGAAGCTCACATCCTAATGTGGGAGATGAGATATAAATAAGCAGATGTATAAAAGGTATGTACAAAATACACGGAAGGTCATCCAAAAGGGCTGGGAGGCAGGGTGCCAGGAAAAGACTCCTGTAGGGTTAGTGAGGAAAAAAAATCTGGGAAAGGGGGATTGTCACCACTTTGCAAGGGGCCTTGAATGCCGAGCAAAAGAATCTAAATAGATTTTTCCTTTGAGCAGAGGAGATCAATGGTCCAAGAAGGTTATTCTGACCACATCTGAAGACTGGATTAGGAGAGTGCAGGTGAAAGGTCTCATTGTCTTAGTCCAGGTTGGTTTAGGTAAAGAAGACCTGTACTAGGGTGCTGGTAGTCGCTGCTGAGATGGTATTGATAGGGCTTTGTAACTGATTAGAAATAAGGGGTCAGGGAGGAAAAGAGTGAGAGATAACAGACCCCCAAATCTCAAAACAGGGAAGGCCAGGTGAATGTGATACCTCTCATAGAAATAGGTCAGAAGGAGACACAGGATTGGGGCAAAGATAATGGGTTGCCTTTGGAATATATTGAATTTGGGCTTTAGGCAATTGGAGGTAGGGTCAAAGTTGGAGATGTCCACAGGCTACTCAGACCCTCAGAAGGCTGGGGGCCCTTCCCCTTCATCAGGAAGATAGTTGCTAACCCACTTTCTCTTCAAGCTCCTCTTCTTCAGTGCTCCATGTTGCTCCCTCCCAATTCCTCTGGTAACATCAAAATATTTATGGCAAAGCATTTCCTCTATTGCTCCAGGGATAGAGAGAGCCACTTATCCACAGGAACCTCTCTCCTAGCATCTTGTGCCCTCTGATGGTTTTTAATTAAAAATTAAAAAGGTTTAGTTAATTAAAGAGAGAGGCAAAGCCTTCACAATCCATGATCTAGTTATAAACGAGGGTGGGCAGGAGGACAGTCGCTTTGGAACCGACTTGGGTACCTCCCCCAGATGGTATCTCTGGGAGAGAAGGGATTTGGAAATTGCCCTCAGCTGTGATACACTCAGTCTTCTAGAGAAGGGGGATGCTATGGGAAAAGAAGTTTCCCATCCCCAAAATCTGAGCTTTCCCAAAGCTCATTTTTAAAATCTTCCCTTTGAAAATTTCATGTCCTCCCATGGTCTTCAGTTTCCCTTCTGTCTGTACTGTGGAACCAGCATCATTTGGTTTTCATAGGCATTCTCACACATACACAAACACACACACACTGTGAACACCAGCACTCTGACCCCCTATCCAAGCTCTAAAAGCAATCAGGATGTGCCTTTCCCCCACCCCACCTCCCCAGAGTCAGGCAAGCAGCACAGGAACATGCAAACAGAAATCCTGAGGCCTGATGATTTTTAGAAAATGTTTTGCTTTACTTGTCACTGAGGCTTTCCCAAAATAGCAGGAGTTACTGGAGGAGGGCTGCCTCCTTCCCCCTACTCTCAGAGTCTCTCCGGTCCCCAGCACAACACTCCAAAGGACAAATGGCGCAAGATTTTGCTTGTGCGTGAGCCCCCTAGTTCCTCACTCCCTAGCTCCCCATTCGCTTTCTTCTGGTCCCCTGGCTACTTTGGCCCCCCAGACTGCAAATCCTAATCTCCCAAAGCCAGCAGCACTCTAGCCTTTTCTGGGGTTTTTTACACTCCCATCTTCTGCGACCCATCTAAATGCCTGTATCCCAAACAGCCCATCTCTCCCAGTCCCTAGTACTCGGCCAGGGGCAAAAGAGGCAAGAGAAGTTTTCCTTTGTCCGTTCCCAAATAAAAATCATCCTTGGGTAACTATTGACAGGGTTTGCCGTAATATTGACAGAAAATAGAAAATTGAGAGGTGGGTAAAGGCTTCCCCTCTCTTAGGCATTTATTTCTGTAAATACCATCCACAAACTGAGGGTTGTGGCTCTGGACCGAGGGCCGATGCAATAGAGTTTTTGTGCTTTTTGCCAGAAATCCTGACTGTGTTTTCCTGTGTGAGCAGCTGGGCTAGGTGCTGAATCAAGTGTGTGATACATACTAGTCCCCATGAATGACTGCTGGACTCTCTCCATTCAGCATACTAATGCACTGCCTATGGTCTCTGTTCCATGGATAAGTGAGCATTGACTATATTTACATGAAATACAAGGCTTCACTTTGCCTTGTGCTCTGAATATTAGCTTCAATTCACCTTGTTTGATCTGCTCCTCCCTCTCTCCTGTCTTCTTTTAGGGTACTGCTCTCTCTCCCCACCAAGGACCCATGGAGGTTGTGATGAAACTGGCCAAGGCTCACCCAAACAGAAGGCTCGTTGGCATTCACAACTGGTAATTTTTGCTGCTCCCGTCCAGGAAACCAAGGGGTTTCTTCTCCAAGACCGGCCCCTGGCCTTCCTCTTGCATTGTCCTCTTGTCCCAGTGCTCTCAAGTGGCTTGCTCAATGCTCAGTGCATGATGTAAAAAAATAATATTATTTTTACTTACTGTAATATTAGAGACAAGCAAGCTATACATCCACAGTCTTGTTCCTCGAGCTTAGCACTGATCAGAGATAATCAGGCATTTATAGTCATCTTGGAGTTCATCTTCCAAGGTACTGGAAGGATGTGTCATTTCTTGATTTGTTTTATTTAATCTAAAATTAGCACCATTTTAAATGAATAAGTAGCCTGCAATTGTTAAAACTCTCAATGACAATTGTGATTTTTAAAATCTTTATATCATCTGTGTAGCCTGGCACATTGCTATGCACTTAGTAGGTGTTCAATAGATATTTGTTGCTGGTGTAAAGTTTCAGTTGTTCCTTGTAGATCTCAAGTGAAAGCCTCCTTCTCAGCTGCATGAACCCCAAACCGGTGATTCCCCTGCTTTTCTGCCTAGAAACTCTGTGATATTTGCTGTCACTTCCTAATTTAAGTCTTAGAGATCTAGCCTTTTAAAAACTAATTTATTTACAATCGAAACATAGTCGTGCAGCCCCGTTAGGGTCACACACAGTCCAGGACTCAGATCTAAGTCTTCCTCTGGCTTTTTTGAGGTATGGAACCTTCACTGGATTTCACTAGTGCAAATCATGTTTCCCCGACTGCTTCCTCAAACTCAAATTCTCATCTGTGTCTTTCCACAAATTCTGTAGAGGGCACTGACTCAGAAAGCCAGAGTTCTTTCAAAGACCTTTCTCTGCTTTAGTTTAACACCTTGGGGGTCCCAGAATAAAACCATGCTGCCCTTTTGTTGACTCTTTTTTGCCATATCTGACCCCCCACCTGCTTATCTCAAATATGTGTTTCATGCTTTTTCTTCTGTTGGTAATATTGCACAGCTTACTTGAACACTCTGGGTGCCTTGACATTTGTATTATATATGGTAGGGACAGTACCAAGGAAGAAGGAGGAGCAGAATGGGCTGAAGATCAGATCATCAACCAACACGCACTTATTAAGCACCTACTGTGTGACCACTACTGTGCTAGGTGAAGGGATACAAAGACAAAATACAAAACGGTCCGACCGTAAGGAGCTTATATTCTCTCCACCATATGCACATAGTAACTTAATTATTGTTACTCTCAAAGTAGGATATTTGGCCAAAAAAAACCATACTGGAGTTAAACATCAGCGTGTTTTTCCTCTTTTAAAAATAAATAAAAACAGTCTTTTATTAAAACAGCCCACCTAAAACAGCTTTTTAAAGAACATCTGTATTTATAGACAGTGCTTTGCAGCAATTTTAAAAATATACAAAGTCTGACTAATCATTAATTTTTTTCCTTATCAGCTCATCTGACCCTGATCTTCTGTATACTTGGACTTCCTTTCTACCTTACCCTGCTTATCTTACAGCAGAGTCCAAACCCTTCCCAACTTGGCTGGGCGTCAAAGTGCCTTGGGGCTCCTTCCTTTAGCACAGCTGCATTCCCATTCTGCCAAGCTGGGTTTCTCCCAGTCTCCCCCTCTCCCTGCTACCTGGGGAAGAAATGCCCCAGGGGAAGAGTGAGCTTGGTTCCAAGCAACACCCCCTTTCACCCTCCCCTCCCCTCAAACCCCCTCTCTTCCTCCCCTGGCAGGCCTGGAAGCTGCTGGAGTTAATTTGAATATTGCTTTTCTTTCTTGAACTGCCTGGTGCTAGCTCAAATGGAACCAGCTTCAGTTAAAGGAACCATATCTCTTATAGAGCAAAGAATGCTATTTTAAATGCTGATTTAAGCCAATCTCATGACATCCTCCATTCCAGTCTCCATTTTGCTCTCCGGAGAGAATTCTCCTGTCTCAAGCCTTCCCTAAGTGACTTTCCTCCACTCAGAGGCATTCTTCTTTCTGGATGCCCACACTAAAGACCTCCTTTTCCTCCCTATGTCTGCTTCCTCCCCAGTCCCACTTTTCCTTCCCCTTCCACTCAGTCATCACAGGAGCCAGGATTAGACCTGGTGGCCTTAGGTGAGGTTTGAAAATGGAGCCATCATATGATACCATCAAGAAATCTGGGACAAAACTTGTGATATGGAAAACAGGCTTGGGAGGCAGTAAATCAGCTGCCTAAATTGCCTACATACACTTAGTCTCTAGTCACCATTAGGTTAAAGTGAACACTCCAATGCTAACATTCCTAAAGCACATTAAAAATATCGTATTCTTAATGTTGCCTCATCATCATCATCATTCTAACTGACATTTATGCGGGCCTTTTAAATTTTACAAGGAATTTGACTTGCATTAGCTCCTTCCTGCCTCCCAATGACCCCCAAAAAAGCAAGTACTATTGGGACTGTTAAACCCATTTCATAGATGAAGAAGATGAGGTTCAGAGAGGTTAAATGATTTCTATGGAGTATCCATAGGAGGATTCAAGTCTAGGTTTTCCTGAGAATCTGGGTTCAAATCCCAGATCTGCCATTTACAACTTGTGTGATACTTATTTTGACTTTTTTAAAGTCTATTTTTACCTTTGATAATAATAACTGGCACTTTTATAAAAATATACTATGACTTACAGAGTATTTTCCATATTCCTGTAAGGAGGCTATAATAATTGTATTCTGCCCTACTTGGATCTATAATTGCAGTATTATTTTGGCACCACATTAAAAAAAGCATATTGATAATAGTAATGATTGGCTATTACTATAGGACTTACTATATGCCAGATCCTGTGCTAAGCACTTTTTTATATTTTTTTTATCAATTGCATATAAACAAAAATACTTAATATTCTTTTTTTTTAATTTTGAGTTCCAAATTTTCTCCTTCTCTCTCTCCCCTCAAACCCCTTCCCCTTGAGAAGGCAAGCACTTTGTTATAGATTATACACATGTAGGCATGCAAAACATTTCCATATCAGCCATGTTGCAAAAAGAAACAGACCAAAAAATAATTAAGAGTAATAAAGTTAAAAAAAAAAAGTATGCTCCAATCTGCATTTAGGCTCCATTAGTTCTTCCTCTCAAGGTGAACACCATTTTTCATCATTACTCCCTTGGGACTGTCTTAGGTCATTGTATTGCTGAGAATAATTAAGCCATTCACAGTTGTTCAATGTACAATATTGCTGTACTATGTACAGTGTTCTCTGGTTGTGGTCATTTCCCTTTGTATTAGTTCATACAAGTTTTCCCAAGGTTTTCTGAAAGCATCCTGCTTATCAGTTCTTATTTGTGCTAAACACTTTTACAAATATTATTTGATCTTCACAAGAACCCTGGGAGACAGGTTCTGTCATTAGCCCCATTTCACAGATGAGAAAATAAGAGACAAATGATTAAATCACTTGCCCAGTTAGTTCAAATGAGTATTTGAACTCACATCTTCCTGGCTCCAAATCCAGCACTTTATCTACCGAGTCCCCTAGCTACCCAGAATGATAAACTGGAAATCAGGATGGTAAAAAGGGCCTTGAATCTACAATATATGAGGATTGGCTCAAGGAACTGGATTAGAGAGAAGGCTCTGGAGGGCCATGATAAATGCCTTATGTATTGGAAAGGTTGTCACATGGAAGAGGAATAGATTTGTTCTGTTTGACCTCTGAAGGAGAGCCAGGGGTAATGCATTTCCATCCATTGCAATGAGGCAAATTTAAAGTTGATATTTTTAAAAACATTTCCATATTTATCATGTTGTACAAGAAAAATTAAACCAAAAGGGGAAAACCACAAAAAAAGAGCAAACACAAACAAAAAAGGGTGAAAATACTACGCTTCAATCCACCTTCATTCTTCATAGTTCTCTTTTTGGATGTGGATGGCATTTTCTATCCCAAGCCTATTAGAATTGTTTTGAATCACTGCATTGCTGAGAAGAGCCAAGTCCATCACAGTTAAACTTGATATTAAAAAAAAAAAACTTCACAATAATTAGAGCTGTCTAAAAATAGAATGGTTTGTCTTGGTGGAGGTGGGATTTTTCTCCTTGGAGGGCTTCCAGCAGAGTGTGGTCGGACACTTGTAGAACATTTTACCGAGGAGTTCCTTTGTTGGATGTGATGGCCAAATCTGTCCCTTCCAACTCTCAAATGCTGTGTCTGCCCTTCTCTTTTTTGATTTTCCCAGAGAAATTCACAAGATCAGTCATGCAAATTTATTATCTTTTTTTCATGAGTCAGAAAGCATATTCTATACAAAACATAATATAAATGGGGGAGGAAGTTGCAAAAATATCTAATCCATGAACCCAGCCTCAACCCTCCTTTTCTGTTTTGACTATGAAACATGAGTTTCCAGCAGTGACTCCTCCTGACCCTTGGTCCCCTATTCAATCTCTCAGCCTCTCTGAGCACCCCAGTCTCCACTACCATTTATACTAATCACATTTCCAAGGAAATTCCTTAATGAGAAACATAAAGGGGCAAAGGGAGATACTTCCATTTTCTTGATATTTATTGCCTTAGAGCCTGGAAATCTGGTTAGGATCTAGATAGCTGCACTGGTTGGAGGTTCATCTTCTATTTCTAGATTCTATATGTATTGAGATGAGGCCAGTGGATAGTATCAGATCTTTTCAAACCTTGAAGCATTATATAAATAACAATAATTATCATTATTAACATGATTAATTATCATTATTGTAGAATACTATTTATATGGGAAGAGACAAAGTAGGATCCAGTAGATTTGGGTTTTTCTTGGCCCAGCTCAATCTTTAGGATCTTGTTCAAGAAATTGTTTCATTTTTACACATTCAAATCCTGCCTTAGAAATTTAATTATGTGACTGGGGGCAAATCATTAGTCTTGTAGCCTGTTTCCTCATCTGTAAAATGGGTATCATAGTAATATTCCAGGGATTGTTGTGAGAGTCAAATTAGCTAATGCATATAAATTGCTTTACAAATCTTAAAGGACTACATAAATAATAATAATTATGATTATTACAGAATACTGTCTATGTGGGAGGCAAGGACTTGGGATCTAGGATTCATAGGTTTTTCTTGATCCAATTTGATCTTTTTAAAAAAATAATAATAATAGCTTTTCTTTTCTTTTTATTTTATTTATTAATATATTTTTTGACAGTATATATGCATGGATAATTTTTTTTACATTATCCCTTGTATTCATTTTTCCAAATTTTCCCCTCCCTCCCTCCACTCCCTCCCCCCAATGACAGGTAATCCCATACATTTTACATATGTTACAGTATAACCTAGATACAATATATGTGTGTAAATACCATTTTCTTGTTGCACATTAATTATTAGATTCCGAAGGTATAAGTAACCTGGGTAGATAGACAGTAGTAATAGCTTTTATTTTCAAAACGTAAGCAAAGATAGTTTTCAACATTCACCCTTTCAAAGCTTTGTATTCCAAATTTTTCTCCCTCTCTTCCTCCTACCACCTTCCCTAGACAGCAAGCAATCCAATGTACGTTAACCACATACAATTCTTCTATACATATTTCCACATTTATTATGCTGCACAAGAAAAGTCAGATCAAAAAAGGAGAAAAAATGAGAAAGAGGGGGAAAAAAAGCAAGTAAGCCACAACAAAAAAGGTAAAAATACTCTCTAACTCAGTCTTTAACATTCAGAATCTTCCATGACTCCTGATCAGGAAGCTATCCGTTTTACCTCACATGATCTTTTGTGCTGGAAGAGACCTTAGAGGTCAGAGAATCCACCAATGAACCCCGCAGGGTTAAATGATTTGCCCCAGATGACATAGCTAGTAAGTGTCTGAAGCTATTGTATCCAAGAGTGGACTGTCTGGGCTGGTTGTCTCACTGAGGCTGCTGGCAAGACCAAGATCTATGGGGTGATTTGAGGAATGTCACCAAGTTGCAACTCAGGATCCATTCTCCAAGTCCACTAATCCCCAGCCTTTCTGACCACCAGACAGTTGTCAGAGACTTGGACCCAGTGGTTCCTCCCTGCCTGAAATGTATCGTAATCTCTGAACCACAAAGCCCACTGCCTTCTCCAATCCATGAGAAGGACAGGGACAGTTTTCTCTGGAGTCCATTTCTCTCCCAGAGGTTAGATGGTTCTCCCTTTTCCCATCCAAGGGCTTTGCTCCCAACACTCAACATGGCAAAAATCAAAATATCTTGCTTCTGGAGGTGATGGTGTCTCATGCCCTTTGAACTCTGTCTAAACGTCATGAGTTAAATTTCCACTTTTCAGTGTCGGGCCCTGGGGGATCCTTGGGACAGACTATGGAACACAGGGATGAGACGGGGTACAGCCTTACTCTCAGAGTGTGCTGTTGAAAGAAAGCTAAGGTCTCAATGCAAGACTGAAGCTTTTCAAGGATAGGGAAGCTGTAGACACAGGAGCCAGCAGTTGCTAAATTGCTTCATTTGGCTAGGATTTCCCATTCACTTTTTGTCACTGGCACACTCTCAGAAAAAAGCAACCGAGCATAAGAGATGGGGGGTTGGGAGGAGGGGACGCCCTATTTTTGGTCTGAGGCAGTCTTATAGTAGACTTGTAATCAGAAAACTTGGATCTCCCTCTTAGTAGCTATGTGACCTTTGAAGAGATATTTAACCTCCATTAACTTCAATTCTTAAAAAAAAATTAATTTCCAATTTCAAATTCTCTCCTATCCATTGAAAGGCATGTTATAAGATATCCATCATTCATGTAAATAATACAAAATTTATTTCCATATTAGTCATGTTGCAAAAAATAAAATTTTTTAAAACTTAAAAAAAAAGTATCCTTTTTTTCTGCACTCAGTCTGAATCTCAGTTCCTAATAAGACAAATTAGAAGAACTTATTTACCTCAAAGACTATTGGAGGATTAAACCAATTAATGGATATGAAAGCTAAATACAAATTGTTATTATTACCTTTTCCTCTCTCTTTCTGAGGCAGTATAATTCTGGGAAAGTTAAATCAACAAGCATTTATTGCTTATTATGTGCCAGGCATTGTGCTAAGAGCTGGGAATACAAATACTAGAAGAAGACAGGCCTTGCCTTCAAAGAGCTTACATTCTAAATGAGAAAAGATAGCACATTAATTATATAATACAACATCTTATAACATTAATGCATTATTAATATAGTCATTTATTTTATATTCAAGTGTTTATATAGTTTATATATCATCAATCATATTGATGTTATTACATTATCACATTATTTTACTTATATCATCATATCTATATTATATCCAAATTATCTACATATAATTATATGTTTAAATATGTAATTCTATATAATTTTCTTGTAAATTATATCTAAACAACAATTGATTAATATTTATTAATAGTATATTAATATAGCACAACATTTTAACATAATAGAATAGAATAGAAAATAAAATAATATGATTAATACTTTAAGGTTTGCACATTTCTACAAATATTTGATTCTATCCTTACAATAATTTTGGAAGATAAATGTTATTGTTATCCCCATTTTTCAGATAGAGAAACTGAGGCAGACAAGTTAAGTGACATGTTCAGGGTCACACAGATACTTAACAGTATCTGAACCAGGATTTGAATTTGGGTCTTCCTGATCCAAAGTCCAGTCAACCTCAATAAAAATAAAGAGAGGGCCCAAGGAAGAGACATACTAAAGAAGTCGGGAGAGTCAGGAACAATGTCATGGAGAGGAGAGTTTGGAGTCAGAGTATGTGAGTTCAAATCCTACCTTTATTGCTTACACTCTTAGTCATTTTGGGGATTTGTTTTAAAAAATAAAGGGGGGGGGAGGTTGGACTAGTAATGTGGAGCTCATATAGAAATGGATCCCTGCAGGCTACCTATTGATTTAGAAAATTATAAATCAACATTATCTATATTGCACTGTGATTTGATTTATTTTATGAAATATTGCTCAATTTCCCTTTAATCTGGCATGGGATTGCACTGTTGAGTTTGCAGGTGGCTGGCCAATTAGCCACCTTTAGACTTCGTGACCACTAAAGTCATTGCACCTAGCTCAAGGCCTGCTCTCTCCAGGGGGTCCAGAGCAAAGAGAAGCTGCTCCTCCTCTTCCTCCTCCTCTTTCAAATCCCATGCTGGGCCAGTGCCCCCAGCTGGAGGCAGGGAAACCATCAAAAAATCAGGAAAGTCTTGGATACGAGCCTTAAGGGAGAGAGCAAGTGTGAGGGGACACTATCAGGGTGATGGAGGTTGGGGATAGGGATGTAAGGGGAGAAGGAAGGGTCCTCTGGCTTGGGTCAGACACATATTGGGGATCCAGCTGGAATTGCTCTCACGGGGTGGGGAAGAAACTCATGTGTGTGGGGGTCTGGGAACAATGAGGGGGAGAAACATTTTCTGCATACTGTGTGTGTGTTTTGTGAGCCCCAGCTTTGCCCTGAAAACGTGCTTTTGTGTGTGTGTCTCCAATTCTGCATATAATTGTCTAACAATTACCAAATGTCAGAATGCAGAGACTCACCTTCAGCCTCATCTTATCTCCTGCTTACTCTTTCTCCTACAAGCTCTCCTTTCTTAGTCAGTGTCTGGGTAGGAAGCCCAAAGAGTGTAACAGAAAAAAAATAAAACAAAACAAAACAAAAGCTTGTTTTGTCTTTAAGGCTGGAAAACCTGGGTTTGAGTCCTGACAGTAGGTTACTACTTAGTTATTTGACTGGGCAAATCCCTTTTGTTTCTCAGAGCCTTCATTCTGTCATCTGTAAAATGGGTATGACTGCAACACTTTCAAATACATATTTCCTCAAGAGGTTTGTTGGAAAAGAAGGGATATTTGTAAATGTTAAATTGCTAAAGAAAAATGTACTTTTAAAGAATGCTCTGCTCGGGAAGAGCAAGAATCAAGGACTCAGCAGGAGGCACAGTGGGGAGCACACCCTGGCTCTGGTGTTTATTATCTGTGTGAGAGTGCCCTCGGTTAGTCTCCTTATGTCTCCTTGGTGGGGAGGATAGAAGAAGGAATAATAGTTAACAGCGGGTAGGAGTGAGTAGGTCTTTGGCTTTCTCATTCCTTGACTTTTTTAACCCACTGAGTTGGGTGAGTATAACTAATCTTTATTATTCCCATTTTACAGATGATGAAACTAAATCAGGGAGGTTGTATAGTGGGATCATGTCAGCCTTCAAATGTTTAGAAGACTTGAGCAGATCTTCTCTGAAGGATAAAATTATCTCTTTTAAATATCATTAATTTATTTTGTTTTTATGTTATCAGCATTTCCAAATATAACTCTTCCCCACTCTCCCCAGTGAAATTATGTAAAATCTTAGCAACAAGTGAGAACCCAGTGTCCCTGGGCATTTGGAGCCATGGAAATGATGTCTTAGGAAAGTTAATTTGCTGTTGGGTGGGTGGGGGGAAAGACTAAAACAAGGAAAGCAAACACCAGCTATTGCAGCGCTCTAGATTTGGGATGATGAGGGCTCCCCTAAGGATGGTAGCGACATGAATGGAGGGGACGGACATTCTTACGAGATGCTAACCCTCCACATCAGTGGGACTTAATGCCTGACTGGAGATGGAGGCTGAGAAGGGAATCCACAAAATATGACTCCAAGCTGAGCCTTCGGATGAAGTGTGTGGTGTACTAACGGGAGAACAGGAACAGTTATTAAATAATCCTTAAAGTCTAAGTTATTGTAGTTTGGGTGGAGAACGGGCGCTTCCCCATGGGGCTTGGCCAGCCTCCAGTGCCTCTGAATGCCTCTGAAGTCAGAGCTCTGGTGGTACCCCTAGCAGTAGGGGCAGGGAGAATGGTGGAACCGTGGAAGGCCATGGGGCCATGGGCAGAGGGTGGGTAACGGGAGTAGACAGTGAGACGGAGTGTTCTGTGTTACAGGCATTCTCCCCAGGCTGAGGCCGGCAGCTAGAGCATCCATCATGGTCTTCCCCAGACCCCTGGCCATCACCTTGTCCTTGTCAGGTCTCATCCTACTTGCATTGCACCTGTCTACTTCCCACAATGTGTCTGATGCCCCTAGCAACGAGCAGCAGCTGTGCACCTTGAGGGAACACCCCACCATAGCCTTCGAAGGTAAGTGCCTTCCCTCCCCGCTTCCATCGCCTTCCCCCTATTTGTCATCATCAGCTGTGTTGGGTGGGATTTAAATTTGATTTCAGGAAGGATTTCCTAACTATTGGAGCTATAAGAACCTTGTAACAAATCACTAAGGGGATATTGGGGAGTATCCCCATTGAGGAATGGGGTATGGGATGGCTTAATTTTTAAGTGTGGAGGGGAATCATCCACCTGCTGGACAGACTCTGTTTTATTTCTATCTCTATATAGTCCCTGGCACAGTGGATAGAGAGGGGAATGCATAAAATATGACTCTAAGTGGGCCTTCATAATGAGAAGTTGTACCTCAACTCCAGATAAACTTGGGCTCAAGTGAAATACTGATTGTGTTATCCCAATGAAGTCATTTAACTTCTCTTTGAATGCTCTGGAAACTCTCCGAACAATATAAATTGTAGAGATGGTGGTGATCTTTGTTGCTAAAGGGAGTTCCCTCCTCTGGGAGTTCCCTGTATCAATGAAAGCACAGGTATCCCAGTGATTTGAACATAATAGGAAATTAGTAAATGCCTATTGATTGATTAAGTTACTTTTAATTCAATTCTTCATAGAGGCTGAGAGATGGATAATCTTTCCAAACCTCTTCT
Organism: Sminthopsis crassicaudata; assembly: GCF_048593235.1. Lineage (NCBI taxonomy): Eukaryota > Metazoa > Chordata > Mammalia > Dasyuromorphia > Dasyuridae > Sminthopsis > Sminthopsis crassicaudata. The sequence continues at coordinate 331,267,492 of NC_133619.1, read as the reverse complement.
CTAATGAGTAAGTGGGGGACAGAAGGAAGAGACCTCTGGGTCTCCCTAGATGAGAATGGAAACTGGTGCTCTTTGCATAGCTGTGGAAGTCATCATGGCTAGAGAAGGCTCACGCATGTCCTTAATAAGAATGAGTCACTCATTTTAATAGTACTCAGAGGTCACTGGAAATCAGTGGTCTGTGCTCATTAAGGGACGGCACTAGAGCAGCCGCCAGTCTTCCCTGATCTTGGCCCAGGCCCCAGGGAAAGGAGATTGGATGAAGGCAGATACAATCAGTCCTTCCTTTGTCTCATCCCCCAGTCCCCGTGGGATCCTCCTTGGATGGCTCATGGGCTGGTTTGGAAGTCTTCTTTGCGTGTTCCGTCAGACATTTTTTATCAGTTACGGGGGTGAAGGGATGCTTCTCAAATTTGCAGATGAAACAGAGCGGAGAGGGGCTGTGCTTATGCTTTGGATGACATGTAGGATCTCAAACAGTCCAGACAGAGGGGTCCCGTAGAAAAAAATTATCTTAAAAAAAAATCAATACAGAACGGGAAAAGCATGACTGGAAATTTTTATGTCCAATTACTGTGAAAAAGATCTGGGGGGTTTAGGAGATTGTAAATTCAGTGTGACTCGGTCCCAAGATGTGGCAGGACACTATCCCCTACACAACCCACCCAGAGCTTACTTTGTTTTAGATGGCTAGACATCTTGTCCTATGGAAGGAAGGAATAATCCTATTATCCTTGGCCCTGGTCTGCCCTCAACTGGAGGACAACGTTCAGTTCCAGGGACTACATTTTAGGAAGGATCAATGTCTTTCTTAAAAGCTAAAGATACTGAAAGATGTCTGGAAGAGAAACCCAAGATAATTAAGGGCTTGAGTCTTTGCCACTAAGAAATGGTTAAAGGAACCAGAGATGTTTAATCTAGAGGACAGTCCACAGTCGTCAGCAATCTGAAGGGCTGTCACCTAGAACAAAGGATTGGGCTCATTCTGATTGGTCAGAACCAGGGCTAATGGGTGGAAATTGTTGAGGCAGATTTCAGTTCCACTTAAGGAATTCCAGGATTGCAGATTTAGAATGGGAAGGAATCTTAGAAGTATCAGATACATCCCCATCCTGTGGCTGATAAGGAAACTGAGACCTAAGGAGACTGTGACCCAAGTCACAGAACTAGTAGCTATCTCATTGGTAAAAGAGGAATAATTAGCCCCTTTCTGTCAGGCTTGCTGTAACAATCAAATGAGATATTTGTAAAGCACATGGCAAATCTTAAAGGAATATAGAAGTACTAGCCACTGCATTGCTGTTATTACTACTACTACTACTACTACTACATCATAATAGAAAGGAATATTACTATTTAGGTACCAGGAAGACAAGATCAACTCATACTCTATGGAAACATTTTACAGAAGCCATTGAAGACATCTCAGAAAGCAGTACATAAAAGGCCAAAAAAAAAAAAAGGAACATAGTAAATACCTGACTACTATGGATAGGTGTGATTGGGTAAATCAGGCTAGGCTTCCTGAAGGAGGTGGACTGGGGAAGGGGGGTGGGATAGAATGGAGAGGATGGAGCAGATGGAGAAGTGGGGGGTCTGAGCTTCCTGCCTTAGGAAGATTGGCAGGGGGTGAGGTTGACTTGGGGGGAGGGAATTCCCAACTGTGGGCTTCTCTGTCTCCAAGAGGAAGCTTTCCAGCTGTCTTCTCTGTGCTGTCTTGTTTGAGCTGAGGCCCTGGGGCTTTGAAGGCTTAAGTGGATTAAAGTAAATTAGCAATGTCCTTAAGCCTACAAAATGTGCAGACACCCCTCTGATTTCTAATTGCTCCACCAAGCAGATTGTGGCTGTCACTCGAGGGAACAGAAGTGGGGGAAGGGGAGAGAAGGAGGGAGCGCCAGTGGGGAGACCTGTCAGATTACTTAAAACCTCTCTGGGGCTGTGAGGGCTTTGTGGTCTGTGGTTCCAAGTGGAGACTCATATTGGAAATATTTCCTCTCTAGATTGTAGTCTAGGATCTATCATTGCTCTAATGAATCTGGGTTGTCCAGTTAGATACTTCGAGACAAGGTGTTAAACAGTTAAACATCCGTGTACTCCTCCATCCCACCCAGTTCTGAAACTTGAGACTTGTTCCTTGTTCCTCGCACCATAACCTGTCTAAATTGAGTCAATCAATGTCAAAAAGCATTTTTAAGCATTTACTCTGTACTAAATAGCATGCTAAGCAGAGCCTGTCCCTTAAGAAACTTAGCAGAGAAGATAACTTGTAAATAATTAGTTAATACCAGAGATGTACCCTCTCTCTTTCATGGAGAGGAAAGAGAGGAGAGGTTTCTTCCAAATGATATCTTAGTTAAATATTGAAGAAGGATGAAGCTACATAAGGTGGAGGTGAGACGGAAGAGTATTCTAGCCAAAGCAAAAATAGAGAAGGGAGATGATGAAGGATAGTATTTGAAGAACTGATTGCTCCTTCGTGATTGCTCTTAGATGGTTATAATAACTAGACAGCATTTAGTTGTAATTTGAAAATATTTTATATGTGTGTAAAGTATCATAGCTTGTGTAAACATTGAACTCATACCCATGGGAGACAGAGATGGGGAAGCATGAGATTCAGGGACAGATTTATTTAGATTAATATGTTCTGAGATGTAGACTGATTTCCACATTTGTGGAGAATAGGAGGAAAGCTGTGGCTATGGGTTTATATGTTGATTCACTCATGCATTCATCCATTTATTTGTTCATTTTTCTGTTTATTAATTTGTTCTTCTACCTTCAAGAGAGGTTTAGCTAGAATTACATTTATTTATTATACTTCAAATATTTATCATCTTGGAGGAGTGAATAGAAGGCCAGGCTTGGAATCAGAAGACTCATCTTCTCGAGTTCAAATCTGGCCTCAGACAGACACTGTCTGGAAAAAAACCCTGGGCAATTCACTTGACTTTGTTTACTCAGTTTTTTCATCTGTAAAATGAGCTGGAAAAGAAAATGGCAAACCGCTCCTGTGTCTTTGGCAAGAAAACCACAAAATACAGTCATGAAGAGTCAGATTGTCTAAAAATGATTGAACAACAAGGAGTGGGATGCTCTTTGAAGGTTAAAAAGAAAAACTATTTTGCTTATATAGTCCCACTCAAGACCAGGAAGATGATGACTTAGTCTCACCTAGTTTAGCTCCCTCCGTAAGCAAACTTATTTATCAAGTAAACAGTAATAAAAATCAAAGACATTATACCCATTAGGGTAGACTAAATGGTGGTGCTGGGCCTGGAGTCAGGAACACTTGAGTTCAAATCTAGCCTCAGATATATAACCCCATTTGCCTCAGTTTCCCTATTTGTCAAGTGAATTGGAGAAGGAAATGGCAGATCACTCCAATGTCTCTACCAAGAAAACCCCAAATGGGATCATGGAGAGTCAGATTGAAATGACTCAACAACAAAAGACTTCCATCTTTGAAGAGTATGAACATTATCCTTTGGGTAATGGGAAGTCATCTGAAGGTTTGGAGTGTGACAAAATAATGTTTATGAATAAGGAAGATTCTGGATGTAGTATGAAGGTTAAATTGGAGCGGGTCATAGAGAGGATGAAAAGAGGCAGGAAGACCTATTAGGAAGCAACTATATTCATCCAAACAAGTGGTGGTAAGATCCTGCTCTATGGTGGGATAAGAGGGGAAAATATACAAGCTACTACAGAGACAGAATTAATGACTTGGTAACTGGTAAGATATGAGAAGTGAAAGAAAGGAAAGAAGAAAAAAAAATACTCCCAGAATGTGAGAGACAGGGATTGGGATGATCAGGTGTGTCACTGACAGAAGTCAGAATTCAGTGAAAGGATAATTAACTTAGCTTAGAACATGCTGAGTTTAAGGAGCCAGCCCCACATCCAGATAGAGATGTCTCCTAAGTAATTGGAGATGTTGACTGCAGAGTAGGTTAGGACTAAAGTAAGAGACTTGGGAGTCATCTGCATAATAGAACTGATAATTAAGATCATAAGAATTAATGAGATTCCCAAGAGAAAGATCATAAAAAAAAAAAAGAAAAGAACTAAGAGCAGAACCTTGGGGAATGCGTGCCTTTAGAGGTAAGGAAGAGAAGTCAGCAGAATCAGATTTAAGAAAATCAAGGGACTGTGGTATCCCTGCAGTCCTGGATGGACATCCCCCTTATCCCCTACCAGGTCTGTTATTGTATCCTCCTTCAAGGTATAATAAAGCAGTTCCAGACAGGAGCTCTCAATTATGGGAGGTATTCAATTGATGTTATCAGTCCCAATCCACTTTTGCTAAATTTCTAAGGCATTTAGTGGCCTAGTCACACAATTTAGCACTTAGTTATACACAGTCTTGTCCTATTCTCTAATTGTTTCCCTAGACATATTATTCTAGTCCCTGTCAGTAGATTGTAAGCTTCTGGAGAGCAGGATATGGTGTGAAGTCTACTGCTGTGGATTCTCCCACAACATTGAACAAATTCTGTACGTGTGATCGCTATCGGGACCTCACATCTTCTCATCCTGTTATATCTTTGTACAAATTTTCCCATAGATCCCATTGAAAGGTTCTTCTACTCAAAGTAAAGAAGTTCTTATTTCTGGTTTTTGTTTCACTGCTAATTTCTTTCAACAACCTTTGTGCTAAAACACTGGGATTTTATAAAAGTTTAACAAAACCGCTTCTCCTCAGGGAGCTTATATTCTACCAGAGTAGGATGTGGATAAAAGCACGTGATTTAATTACAACACATAGGAAGGAGTGTGCCCCTCCAACTCTCACATTCTTTCTTTCTAATTCTCTTACAAAAAGAAGCATAATCCCAAGTAGGAGGGACCCCCCAAAATGTCCAATTCATTGTCAGCTTGAGACTGGTTATTAATAATCTCCAACTGGAAAGAGAACTCCTTGAGAGCAGGAATTAGCTTGCTTTTTTTTCTCCTACTTTTAATCTCTGGGGTGTTTCTTTTCTTCTCCAAATCATTTACAGATGAAGAAACTGAGAAAAATAGCATTAAGTGACTTGACCAGGGTCAACCAGTTAGAACATGTCTGAGGGCAGTCTTTAACTCAATGATAAGTCTTCTTGACTCACGTCCTGGTGCTGTATCCAGTTCACCACCTACCTGCTCAATTCTGGACACTTAGCAAGCCCTTGAATACATGCATTTCATCCATCCATTCATTCAGTGAACATTCCCTTTGTTACAGCAGCAGTAAAAAGGTAGCCTTCTGGCTGCTCATCTCTCATCTTACCTCCCCCTACAGAGAATGGATGAGCAGGTGAAACAGGGCTCAATAAATGCTTGGTGACTGATTGATCACCCTTAAAGTCGTTGCCACTAGTGTGTTCCTGAGTTTCCGCTGTAAATCACTCCCTGTTTCCCAGGGATTCACACGAGTGCCTCAGATGCTTGATTTTCATTTCTGATAGATTTTTCTATGGGCAATGGTGTCAAAAGCTTTGACTTTGACTTTCTTGGCCCCTTTTCCATCCCTCTCCATCCCAATCATTTAATGATTTTTGGACGGCATTTATAGTATAACTCCTGGGAGCCTGAGGTGAATGTTTTTGGTAAAGTGGCTACTTAGCAGTTTTGTAATGTTGCGATTTGAGGAGGCAGCATATTGATGGTATAGTAGAAATAATTGGGGCTCTGGAGTGGGAAGACCTGAATCCAAATCTTGCTTCTAATGAGGCATTTTACAAATGAAGAAAACTGATTTCCAAAGAAAATAACTAACTTGTCAAGGTCACAAAGGTAATATATAGATTGCAAAGCGGGATTCACATAAGTTACTCTAACTCCAAATCTAATGTTCTTTTTTTTATAATAGCTTTTTATTTTTCAAAATACATCCAAAAGATAGTCTTCAATATTCTCCCTTCCAAACCCTTGTGTTCCAAATTCCTCCTCTCCTCTCTCCTCTCCAGACAGCAAATAATCCAATATAGGCTAACCATGGGCAATTCTTCTAAACATATTTCCCACTCTAACTGCTACATCATTCTGCTGCCACCCTAAGTGGAAGGCAAAAGCCAGTCTGGCATTAAATATCTGGGATGGGTAATCATTGAAAAGATTCATCTAGAATAGGACTTTTCTCATTAGTTCCACCTGAATCCAAAGCTTTTTTAGTATGTTTTTGGAACATGATTGGTTTGAAACATATCTTTATTTTTAAATTTAAAAGAAACAAAATTAATTGATTAAAATGTAATAATAATTAATAAACAAATAATGAAATAATAAAAATAACAAATAAATAAACAATTAAGAAAGAAAGAGAAAAAAGAAAGAAAGAAGAAAGAAAGAAAGAAAGAAAGAAAGAAAGAAAGAAAGAAAGAAAGAAAGAAAGAAAGAAAGAAGGAAGGAAGGAAGGAAGGAAGGAAGGAAGGAAGGAAGGAAGGAAGGAAGGAAGGAAGGAAGGAAGGAAGGAAGGAAGGAAGGAAGGAAGGAAGGAAGGAAGGAAGGAAGGAAGGAAGGAAGGAAGGAAGAAAGAAAGAAAGAAAGAAAGAAAGAAAGAAAGAAAGAAAGAAAGAAAGAAAGAAAGAAAGAAAGAAAGAAAGAAAGAAAGAAAGAAAGAAAGAAAAAGGGGCAGCTATGTGGGTGCAATGGATAGAACCAGCCTTGGAGACAGGAGGACCTAAGTTCAAATATAGCCTCAAACACTTACTAGCTGTGTGACCCTGGGCAAGTCACTTTACCCCAATTATCTCCAAAATTTAAAAAAACAAAAACAAAAACCCAAAAACAAGCACTTAAAGTAAGTTAGCTTCTATTCTAAGAATCATTTCACTTCAACCCTCAATCAGGCATGTTTCTTCTAGGAATAGAAATGATGGAGATGGGAATGGAGACTGCTAGTGGAATTTGGGTTAAGAAGAAGTTAGGATATCTTTCTCCCTTCTCTAAAATGCAATTTTCCCCAAGCTGGAGGCAATCTGGGACCTTGAAAAGAAAAACACTCCTCTTTCCTTTCCATTATCCTATTTCTCCTTTATCCCCCTCAAATAGAATTGGAACAGGAAAGTGAATAGAACTTATCCCTAAAATTGTGTCCAGTGATCATGGAACCACAGAGCTAGAAAAGATTTTAGAATCCATTTTACAGATGGGAAAATAAAGTCAATTTCCCATTTCCTGCAACTTGGCATCTTCCTTCTTATTATATATACAATCAGAATTGTGTTGATACATGTTTAACAACTAGGTCTACAGGGGAAAAAATGCACTGTATACATTTCAAAGTTTAATTTGTATTTTCTACATCACTTTATAAAGCCTAGAAATCAACAAAATAATACACTTGAGGCCTGAGTTGTATTGTTTACTGATTTTTGAGGTGCAAATGTGCATACTCATTCACTCTCATGGAGATGGTATGAGTTGGTTCCTGCCCACCCTGTGACACAGCTTTGTGTTTTGTGAGGAATCTTATAGAAAGATGCAAAAGGGTCTGATTCTTGCTTTTGGGTAACAGCCAAGCTAATGGATAAGGTAGAGGGTCAGCACTGGAAGTAAAACACATTAAGAAATAACGTAACACAGGACACAAACAGAATCGAGAAAGCTTATTCCTAAGATTTTGGAAGAACGTGTCTGTATTAAACCCAGAGAGTGAGCTCACTTTTGGCCCTCACAGCCTACCCTATAAATGTCTACCACCAGCCTAGGACTGTACTATTATATCCCTGCCCACCAGCCGCCTACTGGGTCAGAAGCAATGTGAGGGGATGCTTCATTTTGCTGCAGGATTTTTTTTTTAACCGTGCACAATTTTTGAAAAACATCCAGCTCACAAAACCTCCCATCCTCTGGGGAGCTTTTAAGTATTTGCTTGTTGTGTAGAAATGAGGGGCTGCTTTACTCCTTGGAGAAAGGATAATGAGCTATGATTTATTTCCTCTGGATTTCTCTAAAGCTCCCTCCCTCGTCCTTTCCACCCCCTTCTCTGCCATCAACACATGCACTCACAGCCCACTCTCCTCTACCCAGCTGAGCTGATCACAAATGCATTATGGGGAAATATGTTATAACTTGTCGCATCTCGCTCTTTAACCCTGACTTCCACCTCTCTTGACCCTGAGAATTCCTCTGTCCCAAGAGTCATTACATTCATATATTTAAAGCTAGAAGGGACCTTAGAAACTATCCAATCTAACCTAATGAGGAACCTTAGGTCTAAAGAGATAGTGTTGTTCAAAATCCACCCTGTGACCTTGGAATGGGAGAACCAGCATATAATCCTGGTTCTCTGATGCCATATCTGGCTTTTTTCTCTATCCTAGATAGGGTTTCAAGCTACAAGGAGCCTTGTCCTTGATTCCTTCGGTTTTCATAGAAACTCAAAGGTGGAAAGCTCAGAGGTTATACAATCCATCCCCAATTTGAATCCTTGAGAAATGACTTTCATTCAAAGATTTAGAGTAAGTGGGAACCTCATTACCAACCAAGACAGCTCATTGCACTTATGGATGGCTCTGGTTTCTTTGGAGAGAGTCAAACCTTACTCTACGCAACTTCCAACTATTGCTTGTAACACTCAGTGTGTACAATGGAAATCACAATGGATTCAGTCAAAAGGTCTGGTTTTAGATCCCACTTCTGACTGTGTGATCTTGGGTAAGTTATTTATTTTGTCCATTTTCTCATCTATAAATGAGAAGGTTGGACAAGATGAGTTCCAGATTTCTGTCCAATTCTAAATCTGCCATCCTGTGAACCTGCGAGTCAAAGTCCAGATATTTGATAGCAAGTATCATGGCTCCTCAAGTCATCTCTGATTTCAACATCCTTGGTTCTACAAGCAATCTCCCATGGAGTATAATGGAGGCTTGGTTCTTTAGCCATCCTGGATGTTTTCCCAGCTCTGGCTTGTCAATGCACTTCCTAAAATATGGCTCTGGGAGCTGAAGGCAATATTCTAGATGAGAAATTACAAGAGCAGAGTAAGACCATAATCTTGCTCATTCTCAACACCTGCTTCTGTCAATGAAGCCCAAGGCCATTATGCTGTCTAGCACTTTTGACAGGTATTCTAGGAATTGGCAGCCTAGCAGAGGAGGGTCTGACAGTACCTGTGTGACCCTGGGCAGGTCACAATCTCTCCTGCACGTGGTAACTAAGACTATAAATGCCAGAGGAGTGCCAACCAGCTTCTGTAGAGGGAATTTCCCCACCTGGGAGTTCACAGTAGGAATGAAATCATAAATCCAGTCCTTATCCTTGTCCCTATGTTAGGATTTCCCTAACTCTACCAGAGGCAACTGAGAATAAAATGGCTAGAGAGTTAGATCTAAAATTAGGAAGACCTGAATCTAAACATAACTCATCAAAACGAGAAGGTAAAGCAGGAATTAGTATCAGAATCTGAATCTTAGCTCTGCTATATATTAGCTTTGAGATTTGACAAGTCATTTATTTTTTCTGGATCTCAGTTTCTTCATCTGTAAAAAATAGAATTCTTTCCAGCCTCTACTCAATGTACTTTCTTTCCTACGTGAATGGTTGGCTTAATGACTTTTTACAAATCAAACTTCAAATGGGATTTGTGAACTTCCAACTAGGTCTGCTGTAAAAACTTTGGACTTGGGGACAGGAAGAAGGAATAGACTGGTAAGAATGCCAGATTTGTCTTCCAAGTCAGTGGATTCAAATCCTGCCTGTTACTTCTGTGATGCCCGATGATCTGTGACAAAGGGATACTGAAATAGACTCAAGTTCTCTTCCAGCTCTAATTTTTTTAATAATAGTTTTTTTATTTTTCAAAATACACAGTTTTCAACATTCACCCTTGCAAAACTTTGTGTTCCAAAATTTTTCTCCCTCCCCTCCCCACACCTTCTCCCCTAGACAGCAAGTAGTCCAGTATATGTTAAACGTGCAGTTCTTCTATACATAATTCCACTTTATCATGCTGCAGAAGAAAAATCAGATCAAAAAGGGGAAATGAGAAAGCAAGCAACAGCAAAAAGGTGACAGTACTATGTTGTGATCCACATTCAGTTCCTTCTTCCGGGTGCAGTTGGCTCTCTCCATCACAAGTCTATTGGAATTGCCTTGAATCATTGCATTGTTGAGAAGAACCTAGTCCATCACAGTTGAACATCATATAATCTTGTTGCTGAGTACAATGTTCTCTTGGTTCTACTAACTCCACCTACCAGCTCTAAATTTTGGAAACTAAAGTGAGTCTTTGGAGGATTTAAGCTCATCCAGGGATCTAAATCAGAGGTGGGGGGAGGAGGAATCCCTCTCTGGCTAGATGACCAGAGTCTCCGCACCCAGATCAGAGCCATAAGTGACCTTTTATGAACTCCTAGAATGTCTGAGCTGAAGGGTATTTCCATTTTATCTTTTATTTTACAGCTAAGTAAACCTCAGGCTATAGAAGGAGGTTCATTTGTCCAAGATCTCACTCAGCTAGTTAATGGCAGAACTGGGATTAGAACAAGGGATCCTCATTCCCATCCCCATGCTCTTTTTAGCTATAATTCACCAGATTGACACAGGTTTAGTCTGGAAGCCCCAGGGATGGGGAAAGGAGTATCTCTCAGTAACTGGGTATTTATTTCTTTTTCTGTCCCATCCCATCCCCTGTATCCAGATCTGAAGCCATGGGTCTCTAACTTCACCTACCCTGGAGTTCAAGATTTCTCCCAGCTTGCTCTAGACCCCTCCAGGAACCAGCTCATCGTCGGAGCCAGGTAACAGCAAAGGATCCAGCCAGAGGAGTGGGATGGGGTCTGGAGTAGACAATGAGCCAAAATGAATCAACCAAATTTGTTTTGGGGAGATTCCCAAGGAATTTCCAGCCTTAGCCACTTATTCATGTGGAGGATGATGTAAGGATCTAGAAATTTTCTTCCCCTGTCTCACCTCATAGTCTTCAAAAACCCTTCCTCTGCAAGAATATTCTGTTTGTGGCGAAGACTAGAGTCTCTAATCTGAAAGAAATCAGGCAATAAATAATCAAAGACCTTAAAAAAGGACATGCTCTCGTTCCACCTTTTATTCACCCTTCTAGAGAAAACTTACTAGCTGGAAGCTATATACTTCCCACTAGTTCTCCCTTAGAAGATGAAAGATCAGGAAGATCCCCCTACTGAAAAATATCTCCTTCATATTCTGGAGATTTTTTCTTTAATCACATATTCTCAAGTTCAACAAGTCAGAGCCTTTGACAGTGACTTCCTTTAAAGGTCAAAATACTGTAAAGGAAGGTATCAGTCTTTAATACCTTAGTAGAAATTTAGTTTAATCTTATCGCTTTCTACCAACCTCTAGCCAAGGTCTGAGGGAATAAGAATTTAAATTGATTGGGGAAAGGATGGGGCAGAGGGAAAAGCAGTTTTTAAAAGTGGAACATTGTATGAAGGAAGCAGACCTGGGCTTTGGGTTGCCAGAAAGCAACAGGAAATTACTGAATAGTTGAGGTCAGGAATTAAAAACTTCAGAAGATGGGAGAGGAATGAAGAATAGAATACATAAAGTGACAATTTTGCTTGAATCTCCCTGCCTCCCAAAGGCAAGATAATAAGGCTTATAAAATACTTTCCTCTCAATTATCTATAAAGTTAGGCATGCAAGTATTTTTGTCCTTATTGATATTTTATTTAATATTGATATATATTGTTTCTTTAATGAAGCAATGGAGGATCAAAGTTGTTAAGTGATTTCCCCAAGATTATGTTTATTTAAGCATAGGAACCTATATGGTGTTGTCTTCAAAATAAATAAATAAAATCCACTGTGGTTGTTCTTGATAAACTGCATCATGTTCTGTCCCTAACTGGTAGTATTTCAAACAACTATGATCTCTTTGGGACCCCTTAGGACCTGGAAGAATTAAAGAAATCTAAGTTTTCTTCCTAACTGAATTTGCATTGAAATATTAATTTGAAGAAGTCTTTTGTGCTTCTTGCTTCACTTACCAAAATTGTTAGTTATACCTCTGTGGCTTGCTCCCTCTCCAGACCCAGTCCCTCACAGATGCTTGGGTTATAAGCAGCCGTGGTCCCAGGGCTCTGTTGTACCAGGCCACTGCCCAAGAAAGACACCTTGGGCTCCGCCAGAGCAAGAGATTCTCCTCTTGGGATCTGGGATGGGATTTCAGGGCCCAGCCATTAACTGCGCTTTGTTTCCCTGGACTCAGACTTCACAGTTTATCGGTCATGTAGCTCACCATTTTAAAAAAAGATGATGTTTTCCCTTGTCACTGCTTAGGATTGGGGGAGGGATGGGACAGGGTGAGGGATGTATAGAAAACAGAGTGGGATCCAAATTAGCATCCTTGGAAATCTCCTCTGTCAGAGACCCTGGGAGAGACAGTGAAGGAAAAAGGCATCCTGGAGTTGTTTTCTTCCAGGAGACCCTTTCAGCTTCTCCTGAGACAGTAGCAGGAGGATGCATTAGTGGCCCCTTTGAGACCCAGGCCTCCTTTGCTCTGCAAAACCATCAAAATTCTGAAGTTTGAAGGGTTGCTGAAAATTCTCCCTCACCATCATTTCTATTATTCCTCAAGGATTCTCCTTTTCTATTCAACCTTTGGAGAGACCCTCCATGTACGAGGGAACTATTAGAAATGGGCCATCCTGTCTAGAGGCAAGGGGATGGCCAGTTTGACTTTTTGAAGGCTTTTCTAGGAATCTTGAGTGTTGGGTGTATATATATATATATATATATATATATATATATCTTTGTACATGTATATAAGTGTGTATATATCCACATACATGTATGTATATATGAGTGCATATTTAATTTTTATTCATTCTAAACTTAGATACAAAAACAAAAAAGAACATTTCCATGTACATAGCAGAACATAAGACAGAATTCAATATAAAAGAATAAATTTTTATTTTATGAAAACCTACATAATAAATCTTCCATGTTCTTCTCAAAACAGCCAAGCTTTTTGTACTTCCTTCCAGGTTTTATACACACACACAGAGTATGTGTGCGTATATATATATATATATATATATATATATATATATATATATATATATATACGCACACATACATATCTTTTTTGGGGGCAACTGGGTGGCTCAATGGAAGGCTATATATTTTTAAAAAATTAAAAATTTTTATTTGTCATTTATTTAAATATTTAATTGAATATCAAATATATTTATTTAAATAATCTTAAAAAAACAAAACTTGTTCCTTGAGAGTTGGCTGGTTGTGTGTACCTGGAGGAGATGTGTCAACTCTAGGTAGGTCCTTATTTAAGTTTTTTCCAATGAATATGATTTCTGATTTTTGCATCTCTTATTTTTACAGGAACTATCTCTTCAGACTCAGCCTTACCAACGTCTCTCTCCTTCAGGTACATTCCCTTGTCTCAGCCCAATCCCTCTGTGTCTCCTAAAATTCTGTGTGTGCTCTCTGCTTGCAGCATCAAAGTTGAGAGCAGGAGAGAACAGATGGGATGTCCATGAAATCCCTGAAATTGAATAGGGAATTCTGGCAGGTGGGAATTTTTGCTTCTTTCCTTTCTTCCCTGGAGAATTACTCATTTTGCTTTTCTAGACCTTTGTTCCAACATATATGGAGTGATACAGATGGATAGAATACTGGGTTGTAGAGTATAGAAGATCTGAATTCAAATTTTGCCCCTTATTTGTGGTGTGATCCTGGAGAAGTCAGTTTACCTCTTCCAGCCTCAATTTCCTCATGTATAAAATTAAGGGGTTAGAGTAAAAGGCCCCTAAGGTTCTATCCAGATCTAAATATATGATTTTTTTGTATTTATATCCCCAGTTTTCTGCAACACAATAGGTATTTAATAAATATTGATTGATTGAGAGAAATGGGAATATCTTTTTGGTCTCATATTGCTTCCTACAATATGCTAGGGGGAAACTAGGTGGAAAGAGCACCAAGCCTGGAGTCAGGAAGGGTTGAGTTCAAATCTAGCCTCAGACACTTGGTAGCTGTGTAACTCTGGGCAAGCCACAATTGCCTCATCGGTAAAATGAGCAGAAGAAGGAAACAACAAGTCATTCCAGTAGCTTTGCGAAGAAAGCCCCAAAATGGAATCAAGAAGAGATTTGTTGTTGTCTTTGGCCCCAGAGGGCAGAGCCAGGAAGTATAAGGGGAAGTTTAAGAGATCAATTTAGTTCTGACTTTAAGAAAGACTTCCTAACAATTGGAACTGTCCATAAATAGAACCGGATTCTTCCTCCTTGGGTGGAGGTCTTTAGGAAAAGGCTGGAAAATCACTTGGCAGGTAAGAATGGTAGGAATCCCCCTTGTCTATGGTTTTAAGTCCCTTCCAACTCTGAAATCTGCAATTCTGTGATTTCATTTCTCCAAACTCATCTCTCATTCCTCAAGTGTACAGGAAGGAAGTTGTAATAACACCTCTCTGCTTTTGAACATTTTGCACAGATGGGACTCAAATCTTAAGCAAGAGTGGGAATTCATATTGCTTGGGATGTTATTTTATCATTTTGTTGCTTCTGAGTGGGAATATAATCGTGATATTTATAAATGGAAAGGATATTAGAGATCATTAACTGAAGAGCAGGGGATTGTAGAAAGAATGTTGAATTTGAGGTTATGGGAACTGAGTTCAGAACCTAGCTCTGCCACTTAATTAATTACCTGTGTGACTTTGGACAAGGTCCTTCCTCATCTATAAAATGAGATGGTTGGTAGAGTTGATTTCTAAGGTCTCCTTCATATCTACATTTATGGTTAATTATACCAGGGATTATTAGCCTTAATTATATTATTGATCTCCTTGACAGTCTGGTGAGTTCTTTGAATAGTCCTCTTTTTGGAACAATATTTTAAAATAATTGAAGAAAACTTTAAATTTCAGTTGGAAGTTAATGAAAATAATGATGTAATTGTTTCCCAGCTAAATTCACTGATCTCCTAAGACAGTAGAGAATCTCTGATCTAATCCATTTCTCTCATTTGACCAATGAGGCAACTAAGGGCCAGACAGGGGAAATTACTTTTTTCAAAGTTAAACAGGAAAAATGGCAAAAGAAAAAAACCCAAGCCACACTGACTCAGTCATATTCTCAACTCCTAGGGCATCCTTCCCTTCCACTTCTATGATCTCTCTGTTCAAAATATCATCATTGTCATTGACCAAGCATTTATTAAATGTCTACTCTGCCACGGGCACTGCAATGGGTGGCAGAGATACCAAGACAAAAGTGAAATAGTTCCTGCCCTCAAGGAGTTTTTATTTCTACTGGTAGCTAAAAGGGGAACAAAATGCAAACAGAGAGAACCTGTCCCAAATATTCTTTTAACTTGATATCAGATTTTTTCCCTCATTTAATTGATATAGGGAACTCTTAAATGATTAAAGTCCCTCTGTTAATGCATGTCAGTACCTTCTTTGCAATTCATAACCATAAAGGTTTGCCTAGATCACTGAAACGTTGTCTTTTTGCCCAAGATCACTCACTCATTGAGTGCCAGAGGCAGGAATTGAACTCAGTTTTTCTTGGCTCCATGGTTAACTCTATCTACAACCCCCCTCCCCATTGCCTTTGTGCACCAAGAAAAAAATTCAAAATATATAGTAGCTAATTTTGATGGGAATGAGGAGAGGGCACCAAGAAATAGTTAGATGGAACAGTAGATACATTGCTGGACCTAGAATCAGAAAGATCTGAATTCATTTCCATCCTTAGATACCTATTAGCTGGGTGACCCTGAGCAAAACACTTAATCTCTGTTTGTCTCAGCTTCCTTAACTGTGAAATGAAGAGAATAATAGCCCCTACCTCCTTGGGTTGTTGTGAGGATAAAATGAGATAACATTTGTAAAGTACTTTGCAAACTTCAAAGTAAAAATGTTAGATATTATTATTTAATTGGAGGGATGAAGGAAGATTCTAGTAACTGAAGTGATCAAAATATTTAGAAAATGATCAGGAAGCAATAATATTTATCCTAAATTTATTGTAAGTCATCCTAAATGTAAAGAATCCAGATAACGTCCAGCATTGGGTTTCAAAAGGAAAGCTGGCTGGACATCCCTATGTGTTCATATTTTGGGATCCAGATTTTTAACCTGACATACCACAGCTGCTACGGCTGTCCCACAGCAGATGTGGAGAGAAAGCAGATCTTAAAGACCCCAGGCAAGTAATCAAGCCTTCTCTCCATAGGAAGGCTGTGGGTAGGGATGGACTCCTGCTTTTCGAAGCAATGCATTCTTGGAATCATATTTGAAAGCAGAGCACCTAAGGCAAAGTTCTGACTGTTCTAATGTGAATGTGTGGGTCTGCCTTAGTCCATTCAGTAGAAAAAGTTGGATGGGAAGGTAAAAATGAAATATGAAACAGCAAAAAGTTGGACCCTCCCCTATTCCAATGGCTAACAAGCAAACTTGTATGTGCGGTTAGGCAGCCAGCAAGGATACTAACAGCCTCAGAGATGATTCTTCCTGAAAGGCTATCTTGAGAATGCATATCCTTCAGAGTCCACAAATAAAATCTGCCATCAATCCCACAAAATAAACCTGCCTGACCTGAAAACTGAGGTGATTTTCATTCAAAGAGGAGAAAGCTTCAAGGGACATTGTAAAAATCATCTAGGCTCAGGATTCTTTTTTTAAAAATAGTATTTTATTTTTCTAAATACATGCAAAGGTACTTTTCAA
Organism: Sminthopsis crassicaudata; assembly: GCF_048593235.1. NCBI lineage: Eukaryota > Metazoa > Chordata > Mammalia > Dasyuromorphia > Dasyuridae > Sminthopsis > Sminthopsis crassicaudata. Next base: position 331,250,832 of record NC_133619.1, on the reverse strand, counting down.
AATTCACTTTTGCAAAATCTTGTGTTCCAAAAGTTTTGTCTCTCACTCCCTCCTTCCCCCTTCCCCAAGACAGTAAGCAATCCAATATAGGTTAAACACGTGCAATTTTCTAAATATTTCTATATTTGTAATGCACAAAAGAAATCAAATCAAAAGGGGAAAAAAAGGATGAGAAAGAAAAAAAAAGAAGCGAACAAACAACTTTAACAAAAAACAAAAAAAAGGTGAAAATAATATAATTTGATCTACATTCAGTCTCCATAATTCTCTCTGGATGTGGATGACCTTTCCATTCCAAGCATGTTGGAATTGTTTTGGATCACTATATTGCTGAGAAGAGCTAAGTTTATCACAGCTGATCATCATATAATCTTGCTGTTACTGTGTACCGTATTCTCCTGGTTCTGCTCACTTCACTCAGCATCAGTTCATATAAATCTTTCCTGTCTTTTATAAAATCAGTCTGTTCATCATTTCTTATAGAACAATAATTCTATTACATTCATATGCCATAACTTTTTCAGCCATTCCCTCACTCAATTTCCAGTTCCTTTAGGCTGTTTTCTTAACCTTTTTTTATGTCAGGGACTTCTTTTGTCAATATGTCCCAACCTATGAACCTCTTTGTAGAAAAATGTTTTTAAATGCATGATACATAGGATTACCAAAAACTCAATTATATTGCAGTCTGATTATGAAAATATTTTTAAGTTCCTAGATCTTTCTTCTAATCCATTGCTCTTCTACCTCTAGGAGGAAGCAAGCATTTATTAAATACCTACCATGTGTCAGACACCGTAGAATAGAAAGGTGTTGTAGAAATATCTCATTTGTTCCTCAGAAGTAAGTTCCATTATTATCCCCATTTTACAGATGGAGAAACTGAAAAATGTCTGCGGCTGAATGTGAACTCTGATCCTCCTAACTGCAGGCCCATAGCACCACCTACCTGCCTCTGCCCTCCCCTCCTTCTTTTTTTATATATATTATAACTTTTTATTGACAGAACATATGCCTGGGTAATTTTTTACAACATTATCCCTTGCACTCACTTCTGTTCCAACTTTTCCCTTCCCTCCCTCCACCCCCTCCCCTAGATGGCAGGCAGTCTCATACACGTTAAATATGTTAAAGTATATCCTAGATACAATATATGTGTGCAGAACTGAACAGTTTTCTTGTTGCACAGGGAGAATTGGATTCAGAAGGTAAAAATAACCTCCTCCAAGACATTCTTAAGTGAAGGGATAAATGACTTGTCCACGTAACTAATAAGCCCTCTGACTCCAAGTCTAGGGCATTTTCCACTAGCCTGCATAGCCTGCCTTTCTTCTCCAGCCCCAGGGCCATCTCCATCATCCTGATCTCTATCTGGCTCCTTGACCCAGAGGGCTCTGGAAGGAAAAGTGAGGCAGGGGACCTTACCCAGCCCTCCCTTCCTCCCTCCCTTAAATCCAATTCATTGACATATCATGGCATCAACTCCCTGATGGCGTGGTCCTCTTGGAGAACAAAGCATAAACAACAATAGTTTCTGACCCCCTACCAGGGGATTTCCAAGAAGACCACGGACATCCTGTCTGCCAGACTGTTCCCATTACTTCCTTCAAAGCACTTAGCTCAAAATTGACTCCCTCCAAAATGCCTTTACTGATTATTTGCACTCTAGTCTCATCACTGGTACTTAGTGTCTGTAACAGCCATTTGGGAAGAATCCCTACCCAGATGTTCTAGGGGATAGACTGCTTGGCTCCCCATCAATCAACAATTATTTCCTGGGCCTCTGCAGGATGTCTGATCCCATGTTGGATGCTTTGGGGGATGCAAGAGAAAGTATAGAGTGGGGCCCCTTCCCATAAGGAGCTGACCGCCTGGTTGCTGTTTTTTAGATCTTGATTATTTTTTCTTTTATTCTTTTATTCTCTTTTTTAGTAAAACTTTTTAATTTCAAAATATATACACAGATAATTTTACAATATTGACCCTTGCAAAACCTTGTTTTCCAAATTTTTAGATCTTGATTATTTAAAAATATATTTTTTTAATGTTTTATTGTTGAACATTGTTTTATCACATTCTACAAATCCCAGTATACTTCCATATAATGTATGGCCCACCAAACCAGTGAAATAAAACAACATTAAGAGTGCGACTGAGCCTGAGAGACCCTCTGACCTTATACTTTTGTTTTTCTCCATTTGTTAAAAGAAAGGATAGGAGTACTGACAGTCCTGATGGGGAGACAGGATCAGCAAGGAAGAATTGGAGAACAACATAAGGCAGCATGTAATAAAGCTCTCTGTTTCAGCCATTCACAAGTTCACAGATTTAGAACTGGAAGGGACCTTTGAAATCATTTGTTGTCCACTTTCCTCATTGTATTCTATTTTTAGAATAATGTTTTATTTAAGGTTTACAAAAAAAAACTTACTGTTGCTTCCTAATGATTTTTCTCCTCTCCTAACCTTCCCTCCCCTCCTTACTAATGAGTAAGAATAATCAAACAAAATCAATTGGCATTGGCCACATAGGACAGTTCATGCCTCTTTCTACTCTCATGGTCCTCTTCTTCAGTACCACTCCTCTGAAGTCATGATCCACTATTGTAGTGATCGAAATTCTAAACTTTCCATGAGGTTTTCCATATATTATTGTGATCAGCTTATAACGTATTCTCCATATTCTGATTGTTTTGTCCTATGTCAGTTCATCTAAGTCTTTCCCATCTTTCTCTAAATTTTCCATTTTCATCATTTCTTTTTGTATAAGAATCCATTAAATCCAAATGCTACTATTTGTGTAGCTTCTCAGTGGGCAGTCAGCATTTATTAAACACTTATTGTTTGCCAGCCACTGTGCTAAGTTCTAAGGATACAAAAAAAAGGCAAAGGACAGTCTCTGCCCACAAGGGGTTTACACTCTAATGGAGGAGACAACATGTCAACAATATATACAAAGCAAACTATATACAGGAGAAAAAAGAAGTAACTAAAAGAGGGAAGGCATTGGGGAAGGATTCCTATAGAAAGTGAGATTTTAATTGGAATTTAAAGCAAATGAGGGAATGTTAATAGTTGAAGAAGAAAAGAGGCACAGGGGACAGCCAGAGAAAAAGCCAAGAGGTGGAGTGTCTTGTTTGTGAAACAGCCACTACAAATGAATGAGTAAATGTGTGTATGCATTCATATGTAGTTATAGAAATGTCATGTATGTCATATACACTTACATATATCTTTATACATTTGTATAAATGCATATATACATACCCACATATGTCTGTATATACATAAAATTTCTCTTTATTTTCTACTTCTTTGGGGTATTGCCTAGCAATACTATATTTGATCAAAAGGTATACATAATTTATTAAAATTTTTCATATAATTCCAAATTGTCTTCCAGAACAGTTGGACCACTTCACAGCTCTACAAAGTATAGCTTTCCAGTCTTTCCTTCCTACTCACAATTACCATTTTTGTCTTTTGTCATCTCTGCCAGTCTTAAAGGTATAAGGGGTAAAAATCTCTGAGTTATTTAAATTTGCATTTCCTTTATTTTTGCTAATTTGGGACTTTTTTATATGACTTTGGATCACTTGCCTTTTTCTTTAAAAAAAAAACCTACCAGTTCATATTTTCTGAGCATTTATATATTGTGGAGTCCCCCTTTTTCTTATAAGTCCATATCAATTTCCCATTGATCTTGTTTTTGAGATCTTTAGCAGAGATATTTGCTACAAAATTTCCTTTCTCATAAATGCTTTTCTTCTAGCTTCATTGATTCTGTTTTTACAGAAGTTTTCCAATTTTATGTAACTGAAATTGTCCATCATATTTTTTATGATCACTTCTATCCCTTGCTCTTCATTTTACTGATGAGGAAACTTATAGGGCCCAGTGCTGTCAAACAATCTGTGCAAATTTACACAGGTTATTGATAGAGCTGGGATATGAACCCCAGATCCTCTGACTCCAAATGTAATTCAGTAGGAGTTCCTTCCTTCTCTATGTCTTGGCTGCAGGGGAGACCACAGTCCCTTCTGTTTCTGGTAGGTAACTCAGTGTGTGGAAGCTTCTTAGCTGGATGGAAGTGGAGATCAAAGTACTGAGAAGAAAGTATAAGAAAATGGGATGATTGGGAACATTTTTTAAATAGTTTTTATTTACCAGATATATGCATGGGTAATTTTTACAACATTGACAATTGCCAAACCTTTTGTTCTCATTTTTCCCCTCCTTCCCCCCTGACTGGGTACATTTTAAGGGAGAGACCAAGAGTGACCAAGTCAAATTGCAAAGCAAAATGCCAGTAATTATGTCTTAGGTTGCCAAATGTTTCAAGTGTATGGAAACACGGCATCAATTTAGTAATATTCCTTGGGACCCAAAATGGTCCTGCATTTGTTGATGACTCCTATTTGCCCACTGGCAGGTGGGTTTAGGACCTTAGGCACTTACTATTGTGTCATTCTGGGCAAGTCACTTGACAAAATGGAAAATCCCACGTGTCAGGATCGGCATACTATGGTCCTGTCAATATGCTGTCAAATACACTGAACAGCAATGATTAGATTGTAAGGTAGGGAGGGGGAAGAAAATGGAGAAGACAAAGAAGAATATAATCTCCTAGAGGGTAAATTCTAAACTTTGTAATCTTTCCTAGTCCTTAATACAGTGCTTAATAAAAATTTATGTAATACACAAAAGCGTTTATTTATTTAATGGGGGGGGGGAGGAAAAGGAATCCTTAATTAATTATGGAATTTAACTCCCTTAAGCAAGTCTGTGTTCAGTTGCCCCCAGGCTCTAGATTCTGTCCAGAGACAGAATCTGCTCTGGACAGAATCAGAGATTTTAATCCAAGAACTCATGGCCATTTTAGCCAGAGATTATCCAGAGACTTTAATCCAAGAACTCATGGCCATTTAAGCCAGAGATTATCCAGAGATTTTTAATCCAAGAACTCAAGACCATGTGAGCCAGATAAAATCCAGAGATTTTAATCCAAGAGCTCATTTTAGCTTCACCCAGAAATCCTCACATATACCCTGCATCCCTACAATCTCTGCCCTCCTACTGCAAACAAATGCTTGTCTTTACTCAGGCACTTAAGTGAGCCTCTTCTGTCTGTAGGGCATTCTGGTCTGCTGCTTCCCTATGAAACACTTGTCCTGGTACAGATACTATTAGGGTGGTTATTCTTTACTGCCTCCCTTTTACATCTTTTTTTGTGTGCATCCTGGCTTGCCTTCTATTCTGAATCTTTTTATTCAAGTCTTTCCCATGTTTCTTTAAATTCCTCTTATGGGTATTTTTATGGCACAATAATATTCCATTATATTTACATGCCACAATTTGTTTAATCATTTCTCAGTAGATAGGCACCTGTGTGTTTGCTTTTTTCCAATTTCTTTGTGTGTTTTTTGCTTCCATGCAAAGGGCCTCCTATGCCCCTTAGGCATAGGCCCAGGATTAGTGTACAGTGGGATTGCTTGGCCAAAGGGTAAAAGAAATTTAGTGACTTTTTCATATAATTCCAAACTGATTTCCTAAATGATTGGACTAGTTTACAATTCCATTAACATTGTATTAGTCTACATTGTATTAGTCTTTCCACCCCTCTAACATTATCTCTTTAAATTTTTAAAAATAATCTTTGTCAATTTTCTGGGCGTGAGATAAAACCTGAATTGTTTTAATTCAGGAAAGTGATTGAAATTTTGTCTCAAACTCCTAATTTTGTTTTTCTGGATGAGTCACTTCTTTCAGCCTTAATTTTTTCATTTGTCAAATGGGGATAATAATAGCACTTTTTCACAGAGTTAATGTAAGAATCAAACAAGAAAACATATGTAAAGAGCTTTGCAGACCTTAATGCATTATATAAATTCTAGTTACTATTATTTTGCGTAATACCAAGATGAGGTCAAAATGGGTACATGATTTAGACATAAAGGAAGATACTTTAAGGAAATTAGGAGAGCACGGAATAATTTACCTGTCAGATCTTTAAAGAAGAGAGGAACAAGAACTATGACAAACAAAGACAAAACAAGAACTAGAGAACATTATGAAATGTAAAATGGATAATTTTGATTACATTAAGTTAAAACATTTTGCATAAAACCAATGCAACCAAGATTATAAGGGAAGCAAAAAGCTGAGAAACAATTTTTTGCAAACAATGATTCTGATAAAGGCCTCATTTAAAAAATATATATAGAAAGGAGTCAAGTTCATAAGAATGCAAATCATTTCCCAATTAATAAATAATTAACAGATATGAAAAGAAAATTTTCAGATGGGGAAATTAAAGCCATTTCTAGACATATGAAAAAATGTTATAAATCACTATTAATTAGGGAAATGCAAATTAAAACAACTTTGAGGTACCACTTCACAGCTATCTGATTGGCTAAGATGACAGGAAAAGATAATGATAATGTCAGAGGGGATGTGGGAAAACTGGGATTATTAGTGGAGTTGTGAACTGATCCAGTAATTTTGGAGAACAATTATGAACTATGCCCAAAGTACTATAAAACTATACATTTCCTTGGACCCAACAGTGCCACTACTGGGTCTATATCCCAAAGTGATCATAAGAGAGGGAATAAGATCCACATGTGCACAAATGTTTAGAGCATCTCTTTTTGTGGTAGCAAAGAACTAGAAAATGAGTGGATGCTCATCAGTTGGGGAATGCCTGAATGAGTTATGGTATATAAATGTAATGGAATATTATTGTTCTATAAGAAATAATCAGCAGGCTGATTTCAGAAAAGCCTGGAAAGATTTACATAAATTAATGTTGAGTGAAATGAGCAGAATCAGGAAAACATTATACACAGCAACCACAAGATTGTGTGATGCTCAACTATGATAAACCTGGCCCTTTTCAGCAATTCAGTGATTCAAGGCAATTCCAAGAAACTTTGGATGGAAAAGGCCATTTGAATCTAAGAGAGAACTAGAGATACTGAATATGAATTGAAACATTTTCACCTTTTTTTCTTCTATTTTTTTCTTATAATTTTTCCCTCTTCTGATTTTCCTTACCCAACACAACTCATATAGAAATATGTTAAAAATGAATACACATGTATGACCTATTTTTTTAATTTTTAAAAAGCACACACCAAAAATTATTTATTTAGTCTTTTATATGATTGTTGTTAGATGATCATATGTTTATATGATCCTTTTTTTGTTTATTGATTTTGACCAGATACTTATCTATAGTCTTTCTTATCTTTAAAAGGTTTTTAGGGGAGTCTTCCAACTTCCCTTCATATTCTACAGATGTAATGATTAGAAGCATCAGACCCCTAATTTCCCCCTTCTCTCTCAGTTATTACATAGATTTAACACTGGGATGTCTTTCTTGTCTTCCCTAGGCTACCGAGTGGAGCTCTAATGAGGAGACACGCAAGTCCTGCCAAAGTAAAGGGAAGACTGAAGTATGTGGCCAGGCTTAACCCTAGGCATCCTCCTCCCCCATCCCCTCTCATTGGGAGGGATACTTTGCACATCCAAGGGCTCAAAGTAGGGGTATAGCAATGCCTGAGATGGGGGAAGCCATCTGAGAGGGAAAGACTGTGGCATTTGGAAAAGCCTGATAAATGAGACAGAAAATCCACCATGCTATTGAATGATGGGCATTTTAAAATCTCTCAGGGATTTGCGGTGATCTGTGAATTAGACTGAACTGCTGAGCCCGCCCCCAATCCACCTAGATAGGATGGGCAGAGATTTTGCCAGTATCCCCAGCCTTTTGAAGAATACCCCGCACATAATGGGTGCTTAATGGATGCTTACGGATTGACTGACTGCTTAATGGATTTTTTCCCTGTCCTCTGGCAGGAGGAGTGTCAGAACTATGTTCGGGTCTTGATCGTGTCTGGCAGGAAGGTTTTCACGTGTGGTACCAATGCCTTCTCTCCAGTGTGTTCCAGTAGGCAGGTGAGGGGTCTTCTGGGTGAGGGAGCACTGTGTCCACGGGCTAGTTTCTTGGTTGAGGAGAGTCACCAACGAGGGTCGTCCTCCCATTTGGGTGACTGATCAGGAGACAGCAGAAGCTAGTGCCATCCTGAGCTATGAACTGCAAAGGCTGGCGTGGACCTCAGGGTCCATATGGGGACCAAGGGGGTCCTCAGAGTGGCTCAGGTGGGATTATAAGCACAAGGTCAGCGGAAAGTTAACAAACTAACGGGGAAAAGAAACCATAGCTCACAACCGTGACCCCGGACAGAGCCAAGTCCCTCTTTCCCCATAATGCGTACCCTCGATCCCCATGGTGCCCTCTCGGCTCTTCTCCGTCTGGTTCTCTCCCTCCGCTTCCTCCCCAGGCAGGGAACCTCAGCCGGACAATTGAAAAGATCAATGGTGTGGCCCGCTGCCCCTACGATCCCAGACACAATTCCACCGCGGTGATCTCGGAGCAGGGTGAGCTGTACGCTGCCACTGTCATTGACTTCTCCGGCCGGGACCCTGCCATCTACCGCAGCCTGGGAAGCGGACCACCTCTCCGCACTGCTCAGTATAACTCCAAGTGGCTCAATGGTATGCACTGTCCCCAGCCCCAGAGCGTGGGGGCTCCACCCCCTTTTCTCAGCTTCCCTACATGCTTGAGGAACGTGTTCATAGAGTTTTTTTAAACCCACAACAAAAAAACATAACTGATATTCAAAGATGAGCAGCTACAGGGATTGCTGTATATTAGGGGTAGCATCAAGGACCAAAATGTCCTCAGAATCTCGAATGTTGGCCAGGTCACAAAGTAGACAAAAATTAGGGAGGGCAATATTCAAAAACATATTAAGGAAGAATTTCAGAAAGAGTCTTTTTAGAAAGTCACCAATATAAGTCAAGAAACCAAGCATTTATTATTTTTTGTTTTGTCTTAAATTTAAATTTTTAAAAATATACTTTAATATTCATTTAAAAAATTTTGAGTTGTTTCCCAGGCCCTCTTCCATTCATTGAGAAGGCAAGCAGTATGATTTCAGTTTTATATATATATATATATATATATATATATGAAGTCATGTCAAACATATTTCCATATTAGCCACATTGGGAAAAAAAAAGCAAGAAAAAGAAAAACAATATGCTTCAATCTGCACTCAAAGTTCATTAGTTCTCTCCCTCTGGACTTTTTTGGAATTGTCACAGATCATTGCATTGATCTTTCCCAACTGATCATTATTATACTGTAAGTAAGTATTTATTATAGGAAAGGGTTCCTTTCCCCTTTTCCTCTCCTACCATTATCATTATCCTCTGTGTGATTCATTCCAAGTTGGTGATATGAGCTTGGGGAATTTTGATAGCTAACTATCAAAGGAAGGAAGATGCTTGGGGTGGTGTAAGATCTCTGTCAGAATGCAGCTTGGCACAATGGAAAGAATTCTAGCTCTGGAGACAGAGGAACTGAGATTAAATGCTGACATTGTGTGATTGTGGACAAACCATTTAAATCTCCCTGGATATTAGATTCTTTATCTGTAAAATGACTTGATGGTCTCTGAAGTCCCTTCTAGCTCAAGAGATATCATATAATACAAGTATAACATGATAGAGTATAGAATAATATAATATAGTATAACAAGGGTTAGTATAGTATAGTATAGTATCTAGTGTGTGATTTTGGACAAATCATTTAAATCTCCCTGAATATTAGTTTCCTTATTTGTAAAATGACTTGATGGTCTCTGAAATCCCTTCTAGCTCAAGAGATATTGTATAATACAAGTATATTATGATAGAGTATAGAATAATATAATATAGTATAACAAGGTATAGAATAGCATAGCAAAGTATAGTATAGAATAGCATATGATATGATATACTATATCAGTATAATACAGCATAGCATAGTATAATATAATGTAGTATAGTATAGCATAACATAACATAGTATAGTATAACATAATACAGTAACATGGTATAATATAGCAAATATAATCTAGCTACATTAAAATCTATAACTAGATGTATTATAATCTTACAATCTACATAATATTATCACACCTAACTACAGAATGATCTATAACATAGTATCTGGTTAGAGGGAGCCATTATAATACAGTATCTAGTTCTAGATCTATATTAGGTTAAGGAGTTCCCCCATCTAGGGCCCTCATTCACACCCCCTTCCTCTCCATATCTGTTGGATTTTCCTCCTCTTCCTCCCTTGAACTTTCCCCAGAGCCAAACTTTGTGGCTGCTTATGACATCGGGATGTTTGCCTACTTCTTCCTGCGAGAGAACGCCGTGGAGCACGACTGTGGACGCACTGTGTATTCACGCGTGGCCCGCGTGTGCAAGAACGATGTGGGGGGACGCTTCCTGCTGGAGGACACGTGGACCACCTTCATGAAGGCACGGCTGAATTGCTCCCGCCCAGGGGAGATTCCATTCTACTACAACGAACTCCAGAGCGCCTTCCATCTTCCTGAGCAGGACCTAGTCTATGGTGTCTTCACCACCAATGTGTGAGTTCCTGTAGTTCCCCATTCCGCTGGCCTTTAGAACTCCTGACTTTAGTCTATAGCCCTAATCCCAAGATGGAGAGAATAAACTAACATTTATTACCTTCAATCGTGGGAGGAAGAAAAAACCCAAATATTTATTAGACTCCTACTATGTGCCAAGTGCTGTGCTCTCAACCTAGAAAGGAGGGAAAGAAATAAACATTTATTAAGTTCCTACCATGTTCCAAGCACTGAATCCTCAGCCCAGGAATAATGGAAGGAAACAAACATTTGTCAGGCTTTTATTATGTGCCAGACACTTCACTATGAACTTGGGGAGGGAAAAAACCACATTAAACTCCTACTATGTACCAGACGCCACAGCAAGCACTTTACAAATATTATCTTATTTGACACTCACAACACTCCTGGATGAGAAGCACTATTATGGCACACAGATTCAGTAATTTAGCTTCTTGCACTAGTGCTCTCTGTACCATACCAAGCTTCACACGGATTAAGGAATGAATGTTGAGAAAATGCCTTTGGATTTGTATTTAGGTGGTCATCACCAGCCTTCAAGAGAGCAGTTTTAGTAGCCATATTTGGGAACGGAAGGCAGATTGCAAGGTGTTAATGAAGTGGGCGGTGAGGAAATAGCGGCAGTGATGTGATGATGGACTTCTCTTTGGAGAAGTTTGGCAGGAGAAAAAGTATGTCTAGTTGGAGGGATGAGCAGAGCTAGGAGAAGCTATTCTTAGCATGGGGGAGACCCTGCTTGTAGCAGATGGGAAGGGAGCCAGTCAGTGTGAAGGGAGAAACTGGAGATGTAGAAGGAGAAGATGATAATTGCTAGAGGGAGGTCCCTGAGGAACAGAGGTGATAGGATCAAGAACACAGGTGGGGGAGTTGCGAAGGAGAAGGGATACCTTTTCAATCCAGAACAGAGGAAAAGATATGAGAGTGGATAAGGATACAAACTTTGAGATGAAGATGTTGTTGATGTTCAATCATTTTAGTTATATCTGACTCTTCATGACCCCATTTGAGGATTTTTTAAAAATCAAAAACATTGGAGTAGTTTGCCATTTCCTTCTCTGGCTCATTTTACAGTTGAGGAACCTGAAGGGTATACAGCTAGTGTTTGAGGCTAGATTTAAACTCAGGAAGACAAATTTATCCTCTGAAATTGAAAAAGAGATGTATTGAGTGGGAAAGAAGAAAATTTCTAGGATGATAGAGATCTAAGGGCCATAAGGAACCTTAGATAGGCAAGCTAGGTTAAATTATGTGTCCAAGACTGCACAACTAGCAAGTGACAAAAGGAAAATTTGAACTCAGGTCCTCTGACTTCTAGTCAGTTTTGATTCCACTGTACCATCGTGCTTTGTTTTTTTTTTTTTTAATATTTAGTATTTTTATTTTTTCCAATTACATATAAAATCTATTTTTAGCATTTGTTTTTTAAAATCTTGAGTTCCAAATTCTCTCCTTTCCTCCCTTATTGAGAAGGCAAGCAGCTTGACAGTGGTTATATGTATTTCTTATTAGAAATTTGTTAGATCTCATGGTCTAATGATTTTACTTAATCATCTCTGTAAAGCAGGCAAGGAGATCATCTATATCAGGGCTTTTTAAACTTTTTCCACTCATGACCCCTTTTCATCAGAGAATTTTTAAAGCAATCTCCTCTGAATCTGAACTGATGTGTTTCTGGCAGCACTTGAGCATGAGCAGTGCAAAGTGCACATGTTGTGTGTTCAGAACCAAGTCTGCAATGATTGTACAATGTGACATGGGCAAGCACTGCCAGAACACCTCAGATTCATTATGTGTTTAATTTTGAATTAATTTTTAGTCATTGAATTAATTTGGTCAGAAACCTTTTACTCTTGAAAAATTTTCTGTGATTCCCCCACATTGTTATGTGACCCATATGGGTCACAACACAACAGTTTAAGAAGCTTTGATCTATACTATGGGGTTCCAGTTATACATTGTACTGGTCACATTTTATTAGGAATATTACAGGCATTTTTGAGTGACACAATGCCTTTTAATAAGGACATTGACCATATCATATGAGATTCTATGTTTTATGAGGAACAGTTTAGAGAACTAGTTTATTCAGAAGAGAAAGCTGGAAAAGGTCCTTATAGCTGTTTTTAATTAACTGAAGAGATGCTGCATGTTAGAATTAAAATTAACAATGTATATATGTCCATTTTTCATGTTTACAAGACTTTTCTCTTATATAACTTCTTCATCTGCAAGATGATCTAGGGAAAGAAATAGCAAACTACTGTGCTGTTTCTGTCAAGAAAATCCCAAATAGGGTCCTGAAATGAACAGTAACAAAAGCTTTATTCCCTGCCATTTAATGCTTATTACATAAAAGTTTGTCATGAGCTAACATATTTATCAAAGCAAGTAATAAAAGAGCAATCAAAGAACAAATGATTAATTTAGACAAATTATTCTCTAACTTTTTAGTCACATGGTCCTTTTATAGTCTTAAAAATTATTGAGGACCCCAAAGAGCTTTTGTTTATGTGAGATGTATCTATCAATATTTACTATATAAAAAATTAAAACTGATAAAATTTTTAAATAGAAATTCACATAAAAATAACAATGACAATTCCATTTGTAGATAACAATGTTTACATATCATTTTTATGGAAACTATATTTTACATAACAAAAAATAGAAGTGGAATTATTTTACATATTTTTGCAAATCTCTGTACTGTCTGGCTTTGTAGAAGACAACTGGATTCTCATATCTGCTTTTGCATTCAGTCTGTTGCAATATAATTTTTCTAGTTGAAATATATGAAGAAAATTCAGCCTCAAATATATAAGTAGTTGAAAAGACATCCTAATATTAGTATAGAAATAGTTATGACCTTGAAGAAGGATCCACAGGCATCCCTGGACTATATTTTGAGAACTAACGATGTCAAATATGCCTCCTATAGCCTAACATAAGCCAGTTTGTAATGTGATTAGGAAACACTTTCCAAGACAAATAATAGTACAGTAGAGCAAAGAATGTGTTAATATGTGATTTTCTAAGTCTATAGATGCCCCATAGGGACCCTGGTTGTCTAGTGTCCTATCCCTTCTATTTAGATAATTACTGATTTAGATGATAAAATCCACAAGAGAAGAGGCATTTTGTGACTCAGGAACAAATGAAATCTCATCTCAGCTAAGGAAGAACAATCTCACCTCAGATAGCTAGCAACCACAACAAGAAAGTGAAAATACTATTCTTTGATTCACATTCAGTCTCCACAGTTCTCTCTGGGTGTGAGTGGTATTTTCAATCCCAAGTCTTTTAGAATTGCCTTGAATTACCTCACTGTTGAAAAGAGCCAAATCCATCACAGTTGATCATCACATAATCTTACTGTTGCCGTGTATAATGATCTCCTGGTCTTGCTCATTTCACTCAGCATCAGTTCATGTAAGTCTCTCCAGGCCTTTCTGAAATCATCTTGTTGGTCATTTCTTACATAACAATAATATTCCATAACATTAATATACCGTAACTTATTCAACCATTCTCCAGCATGTTGGCTTTTTCTAGTCAGTGCTTGGGTGTATACATGGCAAACACAGCATTACTGGTTGACCTTCAGAGACCTATCCAAGCCCTCTTGGAGGGTGTCATGTGAAAATATGCACCACATTCTCCAATGAAATTGGAAAAGAAGAATGGGTCTGGAGAGACTGACATGAACTGACGCTAAGTGAAATGAGCAGAACTAGGAGATCATTGTACATGGCAGCAATAAGATTATGTGGTGATTAATTCTGACAGACATGGCTCTTTTTAATAGTGAGAGGGATTTAGGCCACTTCCAATGATCTTGTGATGAAGAGAGCCGTCCGCACCCAGAGAAAGGAGTGTGGGAACTGAGTGTGGATCACAACATAGGGTTTCACTTCTTTTGTTGTTGTTTATTTGCATTTTGTTTTCTTTCTCATTTTTTTCTTTTTGATTTAATTTTTATTGTGCAACAAGATAATTTTTTATATATTGAATTTAACATTTGTCCCAGATTTCTTCCTGTTGAACCCAAGTCAAGAGCTGTTTTAATTTGGACACAGCCAAGACTGGAACCCATCTCCTGATTCCAAATCCAGTGTTCTTCCCTTTGGATCTAGCTGCCTCCCTAGGGCAGATATATGATTGTGGACCAAAGATATCACAAAGTTGTATCAAGTCTTCATTGTTTAGGGTTTTTAGAAACTAGATATACAAGCACTATTGTTCTGGGCAGGCTACAGAGATCCTGAAAGAGCCTTCTTAACCAGGATTCTTTTGTATGGCTTGGTGGATCACTTGAGGATGAGGCTCCACCCCAAGGAACCATGAGCAGATCTGGAAATCCCAGGTCCAGGATGAGAACCATAGTCTTATAGGTCCAGGGCTAGAAGGAAGTGCATATGATGTTATCTAATCTCTTTTTATTTTTTAAAAGCTAAATTTTTTTCAACTAACAAAAATCTGCTAAGTATTTTTCCTCTCACCAATCCTTTCTCTCCCTTTTGAAAAAAAAAAAGAAAAGAAAAAAATTCCTTTTAATAATATATATAATCAAACAAAACAAATACCCATATTGATCACATTTTTTAAAATATAGTTCGTTTTATATCCTGATTCCAGTGTCAGGAGATAGGCGTTATGTTTCATCATTGATCATCTGCAATCTTTCAACCTTTATTTTACACATGAAAAAATAGAAGGTCCAAGGAATTATTGAAGGTTATCCAGGTAGTAAGTGGCAGAAATTGATTTCAGAGCAAGCACAGCTTGTTGTTTGTTATTTTTCAATTGGCTATGATTCTGTCACTCCATTTGGTTTTGGTTTTTTTTTTTTTTTCAGAGTGATTTGCCATTTCCTTCTCCAGCTCATTTTACAGATAAGGAAACTGAGGCAAACAGGATTAAGGAGTTTGCTCAGGGTCACACAACTAGTTAGTGTGTGAGTTGAGATTTGAATTCAGAAAGATGAGTCTTCCTGACTCCAGGGTCAGTGCTCTGTGCACTTTGGCACTGCCTAGTTGTCCATAGCACAGAATGGGAAAGACACAAGTCAGAAACCAGTGTTCATAAGTCAGGCAGGGTCAGGCAGCAGCCAGAAAACAGATGGTAGACAAATTGGAGAGGGAACCAGGATAGGAACCACATGAAGAAACACAGGTGGAAATGTTTGCCTCAAATATAAAGGCATTTTATTCTTACCTCCACAGTGAGTCAGGAGCTGGTCCTTAAAAGGGACTGGCCTGTGGGCCTGCAGGAAGAAAAAAACTGATCAGGTGAGGAGTTCAGGGCGATCTATACATACAATCTATGCATTCCAGGTTTATTCTCTGTAATGATATTTGCAAAAAAAGGAGAGTTTTTTTTTTTTTAACCCATCACACCAAATACTGATCAGGATTGTTTTGAGTGGCTTGGAAAGATCTTTTATTTGCTTATCAATCAGCAAGCATTTATATTTTATTTATTTTTTTATAATGATAGCTTTTTACTTTTCAAAATACATGCAAAGATGGTTTTTTACAATCACTTTTTCAAAACCTTGTGTTTCAGATTTTTCTCCCTACCTCTCCCCTCCCTCCTTTCCTAGATAGCAAGTAATCCAATGTAGGTTAAACATGTGAGATTCTTCTATACATATTTCCACATTTATCATGCTGCACAAAAAAAAAATTCTGATCAAAAGAGAAAAAGAAATGAGAAAGAAAAACCAAGCAAACAACAAAAAGATGAAAATACAATGTTGTGATCCACACTCAGTCTTCATTGACTTCTCTTTGGATGAGAAGGGTTCTCTCCATCACAAATCTATTGGAATTTCAGCCAAAGGTGGTCGTTGTTTGACCTTCAGTCTCGAAGAGGGCCATGACATCAGGGAAGTGACCCCATGACATACAAGTGAATTGGATTTAAATGAGTGAAAGCTGGGCAAGGTTATCTGCATCTTTTTCCCCTCCAGAGCCATCTGGGTCTGATAGAAATCAAAAGGATCAGAGATGGCCCTGGATGCTGTGGGAGCCTTTTTAAGCTAAGGTCTTCAACAAGTATCAGTCTGACTGAGTTTGCACCTATTCAGTGATTAAGGCTAGGTAGCAATTGAGGTAAAGAATCTCCTCCTTCATCTAGTCCAAAAAAATCAAAATAAACAAATGAAGGAATCTGGAAGGGAAGACCCTCAGGATTTCTGGCCAAAGCAGAAATGACCGCTATTCTAAGAATTTATTAAACACATTGCCTGCTAAACCTATTAGCAAGCAATATCTAAAAACTCTTGGACATGGAATCAAGAGACCTGAGTTCCAGTGCTGCCCCAGATACTTGATAATTATATCACAAAGAACCAAACATTAATTAATCCAAATCTATTTATATATCTGGAGATAATAATTCTCACATCTCCTACCTTTATCAATACTAAAAACCCAGCATGAATATGAATTATTATTCTGGGGAGTTGTTATGGGGCAGGTGGAGGATTCTACTTCCTTATTCTGGCCATAATTCTAAGACCCGGAGTCTATCTGTTGTTGTTTAGTCATATCTGACATCATTTAGGGTTTTCTTGGGAAAGATGGTAGACTGATTTGACATTTCCTTCTCTAACTCATTTTACAGATTAGGGTTAAGTGACTTGCCAGGGTCACACAACTAGTAAGTATCTAAAGCTGGATTTCAATTCAGGTCTTTCTGACTCCAGGCCTGGAACTCTATCCAGTATATCTGTCTAATCCAAGCATTAATCTAATCATCTTCTCCTTCTCCTCCAGATTCCTACATACCGGTCTCACTGTATCTATTCTTTAGTCTATCTCCCTTTCTCCATCCCATATCATCATTCTAGATTTGGGCCTCCTGCTTACCCTGTTTCTAGGAAGAGGATCCATAGAAATATGTGACCTAAGATTGGGAAGCAGCTACTGTTAGTCTAGACTCAAGACACTCACAGTAATTGATTTTTGCTAATCTGATCCAAAAAAAAGAGAGGGGATAGGATGAAATTATCAAAATAAAAAATGAATAAGGTGAATTCATAAGAGAAGAAAATACAGTGAGCTATCAGAAAATCCTGTATGCAATTATATGCTAGCAACTGTGAATTCAAAAGGATTGAATAATTACCCACAATAATATAAAATAGTTAAATTAACAGAACATGACCTGGAGATTCTAAACAACCCAATTTCAGAAAAATAAATTGAGCAGATTGTAAAGGAGTTACCAAAGGGAAAAGAGAAAAAAATACCCTGGTACAGACAAATTTCCAGATGAATTCTATCAAACATTTAAAGATAATTAAAACTTATGCTACACAGATTATTCTCAATAATTGAAAAAGAGAGCATCTTACCTTTTTTGAGGCCAATAGGGTCTCTACATAAACCAGTTTTATTAATGAATTTTGATGAAAAAACTTAAAATAAAACCCTAGCAAATGGACTATAGCATTATGGTAGAAAACTAATTTCCAAGTCAGAAAAACCAGGATTTAGGTTCTGCCTTTGACCCACACTGGCTGTGTGATTCTAGACAGGTCATTTAACCCTATGTGCCTCAGTTTCCTCATCTATAAAATGATCCTGAAAGAGGCTTAAATGACTGAACAACAAAATTATATTTATTTTGTTAATTATTTTCTGATTACATTTTTTATTTTCTTTTTTTAAAGCTTTTTTTCAGAACATAAGCATAATTTTCAATATTCACCTTTGCAAAACTTTGTGTTTCAAATATTTTTTCTCCTTCCCTTTCCCTCACTCCCATTCCCTAGATAACAAGGAATCCAATATAGGTTAAATATGTACAATTCTTTTATATATATTTCCACAATTATCATACTGCACAAGAAAAATCAGATCAAAAAGAAAAAAAATGTGAAAGAAAACAAATGCAAACAAACAACAACAACAAACGAAAATACTATGTTGTGATTCACACTCAGTTCTCACAGTCCTCTCTCTGGATACAGATGGCTCTCTTCCTCACAAGTCTATTGGAATTGACCTGAGCCACCTCACTGTTGAAAAGAGCCATATCCATCAGAATTGATCATCGCATAATCTTGTTGTTGCCGTGTCCAATTATTTATTGGTTCTACTCACTTCTTTTAGCATCAGTTCACCTAAATCTCTCCAGGCCTTTCTGAAATTATCCTACTGATCATTTCTTACATAACAATAATATTCCATAAAATTCATATATCATAATTTATTCAACTATTCCCCAACTGATGGACATCCATTCAGTTTCTAGTTGCTTGCCACTACAAGAAGAGCTACCACACACATTTTTGTACATGTGGGTCCTTTCCCCATTTTTATGATCTCTTTAAAATACAGGTGCAGTAGAAACACTGCTGGATCAAAGAGTACGTACAGTTCGATAGCCCTTTGGGCACAGTTCCACATCCAATTATATTTTAATCTGGTTCTAAGGGAACTCCAGATGGACTTGTTTGACACCTCTGTTTTAGGTAACTCTCTAGGATAATGAGTTTCTTTTTTTTTTTTTTTAATAACATTTTCCCTTGTATTTATTTTTCCAGATTTTCCCCTCCCTCCCCTAGATGACAGACAATCCCATACATTTTACATGTGTTATAGTATAATCTAGATACAATATATGTGTGTAAATCCAATTTTCTTGTTGCACATTAAGTATTAGCTTCCGAAGGTATAAGTAACCTGGGTAGATAGATAGTAGTGCAAACAGTTTACATTCACTTCCCAGTGTTCCTTCCCTGGGTGTAGTTGTTTCTGTCCATCATTGATCAACTGGAAGTGAGTTGGATCTTCTTTATGTTGAAGATATCCACTTCCATCAGAATATAGGATCATGAGTTTCAGAGAACATGCAAACCTTTATTGGTGGAGGAAGTTTCCTCACCTGGGAGCTCCCTATATATATAAAACCAAGCTGGATTTATATTAGGATAGAATGAAATAATAAGAAAACAAAACAATCAAACCAATAAGAGACCTGGATCATGGAAAGCATTAAGGGGAACAAAGACCCCTAGGATTTTACAACCAGTATGACATCTTAGACATCATTCAATTTCCTTACCTAAAAGAGGAAGAAACTGAGGCACAGGGAACCAAAGTGAGAGGCCTATGGTTCCATAGTTAGCAAACAGCTGAGCTAGGATTTAAATCTGGGTCTTTTGATTCTCAAACCAATGTTCAGGCTCTCCCTGACTGCCTCATCTGAGCTTTGGCCCCAGGCTATGCTGAGTATGTGGATAGAAGGGATGCTGTGATTAAAAAAAAAAGCCAGATCAAAAACCTTTGTTTTTTAATATGTGAGTTATTGTGGATATGTGCATATAGGATGAATATTAAACCCTATGTGGTGTGAAGGAAAGCATTTGACATTGGTTTTGATTAGAGGTATAAAATTAGAAAAATTATAATAATTTTGCTGTGTAGAAGTATAAACATATATAATTCTAATCACAGGCATATATGTGAATTACTTACTATGGAAGCATAGTGTCACACAGTCTTAGAGTTGGAAGGGAGTTGAGAGATCACTTAATCCAATTTCTCACTCAGAGAGGAATCCTTCTTTCAACACTCAAGATATCCAGCCTTTGACTAAAGGCTTAAAGGGAGAGGGAGAGAATTTGAAACTCAATTTTTTTAATGTTAAAAAGAAAGACTTAAAGTAAAGGGGTGTCCAGTCCCTCCTTTGGCAGTTTGGTCCATTGACCAGCAGTTATATTCACTGAAAAGGTCTTCTTTATGCTGATACTCTGTAGTACCTGGGATAGTAGTTCAAGCATCCTGAACTCCAGATTTTAGTCCTTTTTTCTTCAGTAACTACTGAGGGATATTTTAGTTCACCTCTGGGCCTTATGAGCTAAATGGGTGATGGGGAGTAGAATAGATGATATCTGATACCTTCAAGCAGTCACCAGGAAAGTGACCATTGGGCCACTTCTCTGCAGAGGCAGTAGAATGACATAGGGAAGGAAGACCAGGGAATAGAGAAGATCAGAATTTTAATCTCACCTCAGATATTTATTTTTTTACTTTTATAATTATAAAAAAAATTTTTTGACAGCATATATGCATGAGTAATTTTTTATAACATTATCCCTTGTAATCATTTTTCCAAATTACCCCCTCCCTCCCTCCACTCCCTCCCCTAGATGACAGGCAATCCCATACATTTTACATGTGTTACAGTATAACCTAGATACAATATATGTGTGTAAATCCAATTTTCTTGTTGCATATTAAGTATTAGATTCCGAAGGTATAAGTAACCTGGGTAGATAGACAGTAGTGCTAACAATTTACATTCACTTCCCAGTGTTCCTTCTCTGGGTGTAGTTATTTCTGTCCATCATTGATCAACTGGAAGTGAGTTGGATCTTCTTTATGTTGAAGATATCCACTTCCATCAGAGTACATCTTCATACAGCACTGAAGTGTACAGTGATCTTCTGGTTCTATTCCTTTCACTCAGCATCAGTTGATGTAAGTCTTTCCAAACCTCTCTGTATTCGTCCTGCCGGTCATTTCTTACAGAGCAGTAATATTCCATAACATTCATATACCATAATTTACCCAACCATTCTCCAATTGATGGACATCCATTCATTTTCCAGTTTCTAGCTACAACAAAAAGAGCTGCCACAAACATTTTGGCACATACAGGTCCCTTTCCCCTCCTCAGTATTTCTTTGGGATATAAGCCCAATAGCAGCAATGTTGGATCAAAGGGTATGCACAGTTTGATAACTTTTGGGCATAGTTCCAGATTGCTCTCCAGAATGGCTGGATTCTTTTGCAACTCCACCAGCAATGTATTAGTGTCCCAGTTTCCCCACATCCCCTCCAACATTTGTCATTATTTGTTCCTGTCATCTTAGCCAATCTGACAGGTGTGTAGTGGTATCTCAGAGTTGTCTTAATTTGCATTTCTCTGATCAGTAGTGATTTGGAACACTCTTTCATATGAGTGGATATAATTTCAATTTCATTATCTGAGAATTGTCTGTTCATATACTTTGACCATTTATCAATTGGAGAATGGTTTGATTTCTTATAAATTAGGGTCAGTTGTCTATATATTTTGGAAATGAGACCTTTATCAGAACCTTTAACTGTTAAAATATTTTCCCAATTTGTTGCTTCCCTTCTAATCTTGTTTGCATTAGTATTGTTTGTACAGAAACTTTTTAGTTTGATGTAATCAAAATCTTCTATTTTGTGATCAATAATGATCTCTAGTTCTCCTCTGGTCATAAATTCCTTCCTCCTCCACAGGTCTGAGACGTAGACTATCCTCTGTTCCTCTAATCTATCTATGATCTCATTCTTTATGCCTAAATCATGGACCCATTTTGATCTTATCTTGGTATATGGTGTTAAGTGTGGATCCATATCTAATTTCTGCCATACT
The DNA here is from genome assembly GCF_048593235.1 of Sminthopsis crassicaudata. Lineage (NCBI taxonomy): Eukaryota > Metazoa > Chordata > Mammalia > Dasyuromorphia > Dasyuridae > Sminthopsis > Sminthopsis crassicaudata. The sequence goes on along the minus strand of NC_133619.1, from coordinate 331,228,895 downwards.
AATTTCCAGTTTTCCCAACAGTTTTTTTTTCAAATAATGAATTTTTATCCCTAATGTTGATATCTTTGGGTTTGTCAAAGACTAGATTGCTATAGATGTACCCTTTTTTGTCCTTTGTACCTAATCTGTTCCACTGATCAACTGGTCTATTTCTTAGCCAATACCAAATGGTTTTGGTGACTGCTGCTATATAATATAGCTTTAGATCAGGTACACCTAGACCACCTTCATCTGACTTTTTTTTCATTAGTTCCCTTGCAATTCTCGACCTTTTATTCTTCCATATGAATTTTGTTGTTATTTTTTCTAGGTCATTAAAATAGTTTCTTGGGAGTCTGTTTGGTATAGCACTAAATAAATAGATTAGTTTGGGGAATATTGTCATCTTTATTATATTCACTTGGCCTATCCAAGAGCACTGAATATCTTTCCAATTATTTAAATCTGACTTTATTTTGTGGCAAGTGTTTCATAATTTTGCTCATATAATTCCTGATTTTTCTTTGGTAGATGAATTCCCAAATATTTTATACTCAGAACATTTGTTTGGAATGGAATTTCTCTTTGTATCTCTTGCTGTTGCATTTTGTTGGTGAGGTATAAAAATGCTGAGGATTTATGTGGATTTATTTTGTATCCTGCAACTTTGCTCAAATTCTGAATTATTTCTAATAACTTTTTAGCAGAGTCTTTGGGGTTCTCTAAGTATACTATCATGTCATCTGCAAAGAGTGATAGTTTGATTTCCTCATTTCCTACTCTAATTCCTTGAATCTCTTTCTCGGCTCTTATTGCCGAGGCTAGCGTTTCTAGTACTATATTGAATAGTAATGGTGATAGTGGGCAACCTTGTTTCACTCCTGAATCTTACTGGAAAGGTTCCAGTTTATCTCCATTGCATATTATACTTACTGACAGTCGTAAATATATGCTCCTGATTATTCTATTTATTCCTATACTCTCAAGCGTTTTAGTAGGAATGGATGTTGGATTTTATCAAATGCTTTTTCTGCATCTATTGAGATGATCATATGGTTTTTATTAATTTGATTATTAATATGGTCAATTATACTAATAGTTTTCCTAATATTAAACCAGCCCTGCATTCCTGGAATAAAATCCTACTTGATCATAGTGTATTATCCTTCACCTCAGATATTTATTAGCTGTGGTGGCAAATCTATCTAGCCACTCTCAGCCTCAGTTTCTTTATCTGTTGAATGGGGATAATAATAGTATCTGCTTCCCAAGAGTTGTTATGAGGCTCAAATGAGATAATATGTTGAAAATTCTTTTTGCAGCCTAAAGATATGTAAATGTAAAATATATAAATTTATTTATAGGTAACTCAGTAAACACACACACACACACACACACACACACACACATACACACTCACACACACCTAGGTAATGCAGTGGACAAAGTACAGAGTCTGGAATCAGGAAGATCTGAATTCATATCCAGCTTGGATTCAGGAAGAGACATTTTCTAAGTTCAAATCTGACCTCAGGCATTTAGTAGCAGTGAGACCCTGGGCAAGTCACTCTGTGTGCCTCAGTTTCCTCGTCTGCAAAACAAACTGGAGAAGAAAATGGCAAATCACTTCAGTATCTCTGTCAAAAAAAAATCTATATGGGATCATGAAGGGTTAGACATGAATGAAAAACAAAAACAATAACAGATAGGAAGATAGATAAATAGATAGACAGACAAACATATATTAAAGCAATTAGCATTTATTAAGGCACCAGTCTAGGTAATGAAGATACAAAAACAAAACATCAAATATTTCTTGGCTTTAAGGAGCTGCCATTCTGTGAGAGGATGGGACCTATGCCCAAGTAATGGGGAAAACCTCCACAACCATATACAGTGTAGTTCCAAGAGTTAAGAAAATGCACTAGTAAATACTTTTTGCTATCTCCTAAGGAAATCTATAACATGAACTTAACTTTTAATTATATTGTCACCTTGTTTCATGTAATTGTATTTATATGCATTTACCTGTGTGTGTGTGTGTGTGTGTGTGTGTGTGTGTGTGTGTGTGTAGTATAACAGTGTATAGGATATAGTGTACAGTATCTATAGTGTAAGCTTCCCAAAGGCAGGGACTGTTTCCTATGATTTCTGTCTCCTTCTAGTATAGAGCCTCACCAAATCCTTCTTGATCCCTGGCCTCAGCTTCCACATTTGTAGAGGGTTAGGGATTCTTGGAGGTCCATTCCAGCTCTAAATCTATGCTATATTCAGTATATCTTGTTGTCCCTAACAGCTTGGGAACTTCCCAGATGGGACTTCCCCTAGTGGGGGCAAAGCCTACCTTATTGGGTGCTGGTCATGTACTTCATTATTAAAAAGAGACATGATTTTCAGGGGCATGGGTGCCCATGAGAAGAACATCATCTTTACATTCTGTGTAGACAGCCTTCCCAATCCAACGTGGCTAAGAAAGATCCCCTGGTGGTCAGCCTCCTGGTGATGTCTCAGTTTCCTCAACTATAAAATAAGGAAATTGGGATAGACTCTGAGGTCTCTTCCAGATGTAACTCTATGCTATAACCTGCGTCTTCTGTTTTACTCATGAGACTAGGAACTTCCAGACTGGCTTTTCAGACAGCCAGTCAACATTTATTAAGTACCTACTATGTACCAGGCATTGTGCTAGGGCCCTAGTGATACAAAGAAAAATAATGAAACATAACCTTGTTTTCAAGGAGTTTATATTCTATTGGAACAGAAATGCACATAAGCAAGTATTTATTTTACATGTATATATATATATATATACACATAAATTATATATATATATGTATATATATATATATATATATATATATATATATATATATATATATATATATATATAAACAAATATGTGTATAAATGTGTCCATCAATCAATAAGCATTTCTTAAACACCACTTAAATACCAGGCACTATGCTAAAGAAAAACAAAAGACAGCCCCCTCTCAAAGATCTCACTTGACAAACATATGATCCATCACTGGATCTGATTCAGTTTCCCAGAACTTTGAAGACCCAGTCCCCCCATCCTCCCCGACTTTGCCACAATGCAGAAGAGGACTAGGAATAACTAAATGCTTATTAAATACTCACAGTTGACTTTTTAATCCCAACATGGAAGGGAAGGGGAGAGGGAGACATGCCTCCAGTGAATTCCACCCACCTCCTCTCCCTTCCAGAAATAGCATCGCTGCTTCTGCTGTCTGCGCCTTCAACCTCAGTGCCATCTCCCAGGCCTTCAATGGTCCCTTCCGCTACCAGGAGAATCCAAGGGCTGCCTGGCTCCCCATTGCCAACCCTATCCCCAATTTTCAGGTATGGTTGCCCTTTTTCCTCCCACTCCCACCTCTCATCTCTGATCACTACCACTTCAAATGCAATCCCTAACCTTCTTTCTCTCTGGTTATTGGGAGTTATGGGGAAGGGGCCATTTTAAATTTACTGGAACAAAAGTAAGTATCCTAAGGTAACCAAAACTGGGTTATTAAGGAACATTAATGCCCATTTTTGATGTGAGTGTCATCTCTCCCATCTCAGTGAAGAAAGGAATGGAGTTGGTAGGGAAGAAAGTGATCAAAAAACTTAATTGTTTTGGCTTGGGGACTTTAACAATCACAGATCTGTACAATGTCAGTTCTGTAGGCATCTTAGAGTTTATCTAATCCAATTCCCTCATTTTACATTTGGGGAAACTGAGACCTAGAGAGGTGACATGAAATGCCCAAGATTTTACAACTTCTTAGTAGCAGAGTCAAAATTAGGATTAAGATTTTCTGGCTCCCCTCCAAATTTCCAATCCCTGATGAGAGGTAGGGATAAGGGAACTGGGCTATTTCACTGTCTGTAGAAAGTAGAGGAAGGGGTCTGAAGACTAAATCTTTGGCAGCCTACTCTTTATTATCCTAGGACAAAGGAAATTTCTAGATTCCTTCTCTCCCTATTACTTCCTCCTTCTTATATAAAATTCCAGCCCCTAGCCTAGTTTTTCAGCACTCTTTCTTCACCTTCTGTGGCTAATTTTTCTTTACTTACCAATGTAATAATATCACTGGCAGGAAGGTCCTGGGGGATGATAGGTAGACCTCATTAAGCTGAAGGTGATTTATGGTGAAACTGGCCAAGACTGAAGCTGTGTATTTTTCCAGGATCCACCTAAAAACAATCTCATTGGCTCGATTGTTTGGATCTCATAAAGGACCATATTAGAGATTCATGGAATGGGAGGCAGGGAGGTTGGGGCTGGATTTCTGTGAGTATCCTGGGGACTTATGACTATATGACTCTCCAATTCTGACTCTCAGTGTGGAACCTTGCGGGATGTTGGCCCCAATGAGAATCTGACGGAGAGGAGCCTGCAGGATGCCCAGCGTCTGTTCCTGATGAGTGAGGTGGTTCAGCCTGTGACCCCAGACCCCTGTGTCACACAGGACAGTGTCCGCTTCTCTCACTTGGTGGTGGATCTCGTTCAGGGCAAGGACACCCTCTACCATGTGCTTTACATCGGCACCGGTGAGACCCTCCTCTGTGTTAAGGCTGAGTATCTCCAGGGAAAGCAGACAACTTTGCAGAGAAGATGCAACATTTGTGCAGCTGTGACACAAAATGAACCATGTCCTCAGACTACTTAAAGAGCATTATTATGTTCCTTGGATGATGGTGACCCAGAGTCATGTTTCAGTGCAGTGAGACTCAGATAATAATATGTGAAAAAAACAGAATGGAGAGAAGTGACAGGGAGAGTGAGAAAAAGAGGAACTGAAGGAGAGAGCGGAGAGAGAAAGAAGAAGAGAACAAGAGAATAGGGGATTAGATAAAGAAAAGGAAGGAGAGAGTAATGAGAGAGATGAAGGAAGGAAGTAAAGGAGAGGGAGAAGAGGGAGGAGGGAAGGAGAGAGAGGAGTGAAAGAAAGGGGAGATAGAAAAAGAGAGGGGGAAGGAAGAGAAAGAGAAAAGAAGGGAAGAAGGAGGAAGGGGAGGAAGATGAATAGGAAGAGAAGGAGGGGAGAAGGAGGAGTAGGGAGGAAAGGAGAAGGAGGAGAAGAGAGAGAATGAACAAAATATATTGTGTGGCTGAGAGTCAGTATATATCCATGAGGAACAGTGACTGATTTTGAGAGATTGTAGTCATCTTGGAACCCAATGATTTGGTAAATCTTTGATTAGGGACCAGGACCACGGGACTTTGCAAAGAATGGGTCTTGGGGCCCGTGGAGGTATCGAATCTTCAAGCGACTTTGGATTAGGAAGCAATGAAAAAAGTCCCTAATAGATTAGTCAAAAATCTGATTGATAGAGCTCTGCACCCTATCCTCATCTGAGAAGGCAAAGAGCTTTAGGGAAAGTCAAAGGATCCACGGGCTACATCAGAATGACAGACAGATGCAGTATGCGTGTGGGGAAGGGGGGGGGAAGAGGGAGGGTGTACGAGGTGGGTGGGCAGGTGTGTGTGAGAGAGAGAGACACAGAGAGAGACAGACAGAGAGAGACAGACACA